>NW_004797502.1:488546-537795 GCF_000002075.1 Aplysia californica
ATGCACTGCACTCCAGGCTGTCTCCAGCAACTACCTGCGTCAGTGAACCAGCCCTCTCGAATCGCACGGTGCGTGACCTACTTTGCCTGGAGACCGTACAACAATTTTGCGCTCGTGTCACAGACTGGGGGGCAGGCTGCACTTAGCACTGGAGGCGGAGTGGAGGACAAGTCGTGGCTATATAAAGAACCACGTCAAATTGGAATTCCCGATGTTACTCTCGATACTTTATTCTTGCGTTCGATTACGAAAACTGTTCTCGGCTAGGATGAATCACCATAACCGCTGCTAGGCTACATAATATTTATATATTGATATAATCCCTTTCTTCCTTTGCCATCTTTTCTTCTGCAACATCTTCATTTTTGTACTATCTATTAATACATACAACAACAGATTTACAGGTTACTACTCCCTAGCTTTGTTAATTACTCGTAATCAGTTTCAAGTCCAAAAAGGAGACAGACAAAAATGTCTTTCAATTTTTGTCATATTCATAGACGAAGAGACTTCTTCGCCAAATTGATCTTTTTGAGTTTATGTCCTTTTCTTTTGTTCATATTAGAGAAGACAAAATGTTCTTACTAGATCTAGATCTAGCAGGCTAATCAAGGACCTTAAATTACTGTATAATAATAACCTCCTTGGCACACACGCTTACACCCCCCCCCCCCCCCCCCCCCCCCACCCCCCCCCCCCCCCCCCCCCCCACACACACACACAAATATTGAGTAGTTTTATTTCCATTTTTTCGGGGAGGGCGGGGGGTATGCACTCCAGCAACTACCTGCGTCTAGGCTCGTCACTACGTCAATGAACCTATTTACAAAGTCTACAGACTCTTTGCTATAAGTGTAGCGATATTTCCACATGCAATCAAAGAGTCTACAACAATATTAGTATCGAATATGTGATCCGTGGTTGATAGTAGTGATGGACCGATACCACAATTTAGATATCGATGTCGATACCTAATACTTTTTCAAGGTATCGATACCGATACCTCGATACTTAATGCTATTGGTAACATACACCGGGGGTAATAAGTAAAGACAAAAATACAACTATACTTTTCCAAGTATTTAGGTAATCGTGTCTAGACAAGTTGTGACTATTTAGCTGAGACTCAAACAAAAATTATTTGTAAAAGAGAGAGAGAGAGAGAGAGAGAGAGAGAGAGAGAGAGAGAGAGAGAGAGAAATAAATACCCAAATATGAGAATAAAAACAAAAACTAAGTGAAGTACAGGAGGAAAGTCAACTTTGCAGAAAATGTCAGTATTGGAAAATAAAAACACAAGAGTTCTAAAAAGGCAATTCAATTTACCAGATTTTTAGCATCTTTAAATTAAACCAACGAGGATAAATCAGGGTTGTCAGTGAGGATTTTTCAAAATCACTAGATACATTTCATGAAAAACTTCTCTCTTTTTGTTAAAAAATCACTAGATTAATTTAAAACGCTTGCCCCCTACGAAAACTTATCAGTTTTAATAAACAAAAAATTCTCAAGGCCGAAGTCACTTGCTTTGGCAGCCCTGGGATAAATAACACATAGATATCGATGTTTAGAGCAGGTATCGGTACCGATACCGATACCTATAGATATCTAAGTATCGAGTACCTGGTATCGATACCTGCCCATCACTAGTTGATAGTGGTGACTGGTGACAGTGGTGTGTGGTTGAACTGTTGTTTGTTGACTGTTGTTATAATTTAATTCGACGTATGTTCAACTTCATGACTTAGTTACTTTGATCGGGTCAAAACTAACATGATTAACCACATGAACTTCAAGGCATATATATCCTTGTGTCCTCTGGAATCCATAATCCTGTTCAGGAACCCCGGTCTTTGTTTTCTGACTGAGAAGGTGTGTATGGTGTATGGCCGAGCTTACTAAACACTGTAATTTTACCCACTGTACTGTAGTCTAGTAGGCCTAGTAAGGTAGCCTAAAGGGGTGTGATGTGAGGGAGATCTAGACTAGATCTAGATATCTAGATCTAGAATCTATCTAGATCTTATAGATCTACATCTAGAATTCTAGATATCTAGATAGATCTAGAATGCAAGAATCAAGAGCAAAGTCAAAGACAAAGTTAAGCCTGCAGTTAAGGCCAGCTCTATTTAGATGTAGATCTAGATTCTCTAGATCTATTTCTTCTCCGAACGTTCGGAAAAATAAACTTGAACACTATTTGTCCGAACGGTTTCCGTTCTCGAGATTTGTTGAAAATAAGCGAATGGAGTGGCCCGTGTGCATGTGTGTGTGTGTGTGTGTGTGTGTGAGTCGGTGTGTGTGTAAGGTGTGGACGAGGGGGGGGGGGGAGGAATTTTTTTTTTACATGAAGGATTTTAGTTTTTGCTTGGTGACTAAATGTGACTTAAGTACGGCTAGACTCGCAGTCTAGCCGTACTTATTCTTAACGAAGTGACTATTTCTCCGAACGTTCGGAGAAATAGTGCCGATCTTTATTTCTCCGAACGGTTTCCGGCTTCCGGTCTCGTGATTTTTTGCCTAGCCTGTTTATTGAGAGAGTTCAGCGCCAACTTTCATTCTGCCTCTGGTCTGGGAACGAACACCGCATGGCATGGCAAGCCCGCCTACAGACAACCTTCAGTAACACCCACCACATACCCACCACCATCATGCACATGTACACACACAAACATATTTATACACACACTAACTAAACATGATTAGTGGGCAACTTTTGAACGTATGACGAGCTGAGCTGTGGATGGAGAGACAGTGTGAGTGACTGAGCAGGTGAAAGGAAGAATGTACGAGTGTATCACAGGCGACAGCAACTACAACTACAAGGCGACGACACCGACCCCCCCCCCCTGGCCTGGTCCACAGCACACGAACGAAAGGAATGCGGCTACGGCAGGTTTTTGCTAATATTATTGTCCATGGTTCGCAGGGTACAAGGGAATGAGTGAGATTTTCTTTGTGTGTGCCTGGAGTGAGGGGGTGGGGTGTGAAAGTCATGCGGACGGGGATGAGCCGCGGGAGAGAACACGGGAATTGAATGAATGAGTGAAAGAGAGGAACGACTCATGAGCCCTGGAATGAATGGGTCCTGTGTTTCTATTTTTGTATACTTTGAACTGTTACTGAATAAAGGCTGAAATAAAGCCCGAAAAAACAAACACACACAGGCTCCTCACTCTCCACTTACACACTTACTACCACACACAGACACATGCACACACACACACACACACACACACACACACACAGGAACAAATTTTTAGGTCTATATATATTTCAGTTTTCAAGAGCTAGTCTAGAGATTTTTAGATGAGTGTAAAAACGTGAAAAAGAAAGGTTTCACGACCGAATGAAATTAAAATTAGAACAGCCCATAAACAACCACAAAAATTAACAAATAAGGGCGTGAGTCCACCTGTCCGAAGAAGATTGGCTGTTTTAACCCTAAATGTGTGCAATTTTAAAACAAAGTACATGATATTACATGTAAATTATGGAATCACACACATTAAGGGGCCTGCCAGAGTCAGTACACGTAGATCTAATCGGGTTTGGTGGAACGAACGCTCTAACATAACACATTTAAATCTGTATACATGTATATATGTATTCAGAATCTAATGAAAGTAGGAACATAAAATTAAATGACGTTACACTATACAACATCCACACCCCCCCCCACCCCCCCCCTCCCTCCCTTTTTCCCCAACAAAAAAACTGATAAAAAAACAACACAGAACAATAACAAGAAAGAAAAAAATACAAACACTAACAAAATAAAACACCACAAAAAGGGAAAAAATAAAAGTAACTGTAACTTATTCAACAAATCAACGTGGTGACAACAAGTGAGAAAGAGATGAAGTGAAGCTAAGTGAACTTTCTTTCAAAAGTAAAGAGGTTCGGTTTCTTTCATTTTTTTTTTTTTTTAAATTTGACTTTTATTCCCCGATTCGGGGACCAAAAAATGCCCAAAAATCGAGCCACGATTGATTGGTCGCGGCCGCGACAAACGCAGATGCTAGTTCTATGTGTCGTTATAAATAACCCTCCGTAGATCTAGATCTAGATCTAGACAGCACCCGAGTGAACACAACACATTCATTAGGTTTAAGAGCAGCACCCTTCATAGGCAACACGTCATATATGTAGCGAAAAACTGCTTGGAACTGTAGCATTTCTTTATACAAATATTTACTGCGGACATTTTTTGGACCGATTGAACCATATTGTATACGAACAATCTTTGGTAGGCCTATACTATAATTATAGATCTATATAATATCCGAAATTTGCGGGAAAGGATGTGATTTCAGAGTGTTCGGAGAAATAGTGCCCAGCTTTACTTTCCCGAACGTTCGGAGAAATAGTGCCTAGCTTTATTTTCCCGAACGTTCGGAGAAATAGTGCCTAGCTTTATTTTCCCGAACGTTCGGAGAAATAGTGCCGGCCTATTCTTAATATGATGGCTAGACTGACCATTTACAAAAAATAGGCCTACTGAATTGTAAATATACATTTTTAGCGTGCAGTACCTAAAGTATTTGCATTTGAGACGAAACCAGGTGCCTTAATGACAGTGCATGTATTTTAAACCTCCTGTTTTCTAATGTTAATAGGGCCTAAGATAAGTACGGCTAGACTGAGTCTAGCTGTACTTAAGTAAGGCTAGACTTCTTGTCTAGCCGTACTTAAGTACGGCTAGACTGCTAGTCTAGCCGTACTTAAGTACGGCTAGACTGTCAGGCTAGCCGTACTTAATATTGATGGCTGAATTGTAAATGAAATTTTTAGTTTGCAATGCCTAAAGTATTTGTATTTCAGACAAAACCAAAAGGTGCCTTACTGACTTGCATGTATTTGAACCTGAATAATTACTAGATCTAGATCTAATGAAACCTGTGTACTAAACAAGCTTGAGTCGATAGGGCCAAACCTAGATCTAAGTACGGCTAGAATGGCAGTCTAGCCGTACTTAAGTACGGCTAGCCACTTCGAATGCAAAATAGGTTACTGCCAATGTCTAGCAGTCTTGTTTTCTCGCAGTAACTTACCTGTTGAAGGTATTTTCAAATGAAGTGTATAGGTCTAGTCCGGGAACGTTTCCCCAACCACAAATGAAGACATCTGAATATTCAGACATTTAAAAATCTCTAGCTCCAGAAATTGAATTTGGTGCAAAAAATGCTTCTTCCCAGTCCTCGCAGAATGGCAGAATGACAGAATGAAAGGATGACGCCTAAATCTCGCAAATTTACCAAAAAATCTCGAGATCGGAAACCGTTCGGAGAAATAGAGTTCAGCTTGATTTTCCCAAACGTTCTGAGAAATAGTACTTCGTAAGAATACAGTCGAATCTGTGTAGGACGGAATGGCAAGGGAGCCAGAAAAAAATTTCATTTTAGACACTTTCTGTCTTGGAACGGGAATCTAGTGAGGAGAAGAAAAGGGGGGAAGGGGGCGGTACCAAGGCCCAGCCAGTGGGATCAAGGGTCGCTTCTTGTCTGGTTGGCAAGCAATCAAAGTTGTCAAAACTTCACATCTAGCTCTGCTATCCTCTCTGACAATGACATGCGTCAGTCTTATTTTTATCAAATTAACACCAGTGCTTGCATTTCATAGGACCACTGTTTGACCTCTATTAAAAACTGAAACATTTGAACATCTCCTTTGCTTCCACCCTTAGACTTAGCCCCCACCCATTGGAATTGGTGTTATAAGCACAGTCAACCAATACCACACCTCAAACTAGCATGTACAATGATTCGAGGAATTATTTTCTCGGCTGGCTGTGATAATCAGGGCTGCAGGCATTGGTCAAACTAATTTCTAAAACCTCTGGCCTCTGGCTACCAATGAAAGTTTCCAAGCTGGAGCGCCACTCGAGCACTTTCATTGACACTCGTGAGATTTCACACCCCTACCATCCTGACCATCTTCATTAAGCGTTGAGTAACAACCCTCAAATTGCACACCTACTCCCCTTCCTCGCCTGGCAGCATAACGTTTAAGTTTAGAGCCGGCAGACGGAACCAAACTTGCGAGTTTTGTTTCAAATCACGGCTGAATGGGCAAAATGTTTCCGTTTTCCATCTTAGACAGAGGTAAGACGCTCGGAAGGGAGCCAAATTTTTTCCCGTTTCTGCGTTAGACAGGTTTCCGTTTTATGAATTAGGTAATTAAAGAGGATATCAAGGGGGGAGCAGGGACATTCCGTTTAAAAGACAGTTTTCCGTTTTACACAGGTTTCTGTTAAGGCAGGTTCAACTGTAGATTCTATTGCCTGCGTGACTGCGACTTGTGATAACTAGCCAGTAAAACGACATATGTACTTGCAAATTCACTGAAGAGGTAGTAAAGCAAGGGTCCCTAAGAGTAGAGTGAGCCAAAATTCAGATATATATTTGTTTGTTTTCTTTTCCTCTTTGGTAGTTGCTGCAGCTGTTGCTATAAATGTAATTATTGATTTGTTTAGATTCTTTGTTGCTTAGCCTACTATGTATTTTTTGCTCTGACTCAGACCCAGACCTTTCTGTTTCCTTTTGAATTTGATCGGGGTGCTTGGGCTCTTTAATTAAAGTAGCTCATCAATGTGATTGCCTTTGACTTTGACTAATTTAAGTCCGTCACTTTAGAAAGCTCCGTTTCTCTTCGGGTTCATGAGAAAAAGCAAACGCACACACACACAACACATACACACACACACTCACACACACACACACGCACACACTCACACTACACTTAACCCCCCCAATATTAAGTTGTTTTATTTCCACTTTTTCGGAGAGAGAGAGGGGGGGGGGGGGTAGGGGGAGCATGCACTGCACTCCTTCTTCCTGCGTCTCGCCTCATCAATGAACCAGCCCTCTCGAATCGCGCAGTGTGTGACTTACTTTGCCCAGAGACACCCTTGCCAAACGGGGATCTAGACAGGAACAACCCAACACTCAAACTTCATACAATACCTCATAACAAATCATTAAAAGCAACAACAAACGAGATTGGATAAACGGATGGGCCTTGGGAAAGACAGGCAGAGCAGTTTTCAAACATCACAACAAAATGGAATGACTATATCAACCTCCAATACAGAGAAAGAAACAGACCACGATCTTCCGCTTCCGAACAGAACATAATACAGGTCAACTTCCACTTGAACAGACTAAATCCAGAAATTCCCTTGTGTGAATGATATATATGGAACTGTGGATCATCACCTGTTCCACTGCACAGCCCTAAAAGTAAATGACATCAGGGCTACCCTTCTCCCTCCGAGACCTAACATTGACAACACACTCTATAGAACATTGCAGCAACTGCAGCAAACCTGCACTTATCACTACTTGGCATTGGACAGAAGGGCGAGAGCCCAGCTGTTGCTGGATCGATAACAACAACAACAACAGCGGTCAAAATTCTCTAATGAACCATTGTTAAGGAGAAAAATAGCCGTCTTATATAGGTAGACATCTTATACATTGTCCTTTTAATGTACAAAAAATGCAAAGGGGAAAATGGAAAAATGACCACTTGTACAGGCAAGTGTTTTATACAGGTGACCGTTAGAGCAGGTTCAAGTGTATGTCAGATGGAAGGCTGCTTTGTTTACGCCGCCTGCCACTGTCAGTGAGGCCGAGCCTAGCTAAAATGAGCTATTCAATGAAATCTACTTTCAAATGGGAACTGAACTCACATCTCTTATCTTTTTGTCTACAACAATGAAGGGTCTCATTACTCCGTAGAAGTACAGTCGAAATTGTCCAAGATTGCCACCCATTGTCGAGGAGAAAAGGGGTTGTTTTAGACAGGCGAATGTCGTAGACAGTGTCATTATAAAACAGAAAAGTCACAATGTGGGAAGTTGCACACCGGTAATTGTCTTGGACAGGTGGCCATAGGACAAACATGAGCCTTTGCCAATAGGTGGGGTTTTCTTCATATACCTTACGAAATCCTTTTCTATTCCAATAAAAATGGCGCTTCAGCTTTGAAAATTGTATATGTTGTGCTTCTTCTTCTTCTTCTCGATCGCATCACACTTGAAGTCCGGTATCTGTCATAAATTGGGCCGTCCTGCTCAGTTCATCTGGCGGCCCGTATAGCTTCTCTTGTAGCGTCAGTGGGGTTGGCCACGTTTCCTGTCTCAGGGCCCTGTGTGTCTTGCAGTGCTGAAGGATGTGTTCAACAGTTTGGTCCGCCTCTCCACACTGGCATTTTGGTGATTGTACTTGTTTAAAACATTTGTACATATGTTGTCTCAGTCTTGTGTGTTGTGTCCTTAGTCTGAAGATAATCACTTGTTCTTGGCGGGACAGCTCATGGTAGTTATCTGGTGTCTGAGGTGCTTTGAATAGTGTATTTATAATAGTTTTTATTTCTGTGTAGTTAACGCTATTGTCTGGTTGCTCTGTTTGTGCTCCTAGTTTGACCATCCTGTCTGCCTGCTCATTTCCCAAGACACCACAGTGTGATGGAATCCACTGCAGCATGATCCTCAGACATGGGATGTCCTCAATTTCTTTTCGTAGCCCTGGTAGTTTGCCGGAAGTGATTGCCTGCAGTACTGACATGGCATCTGTAAGGAGTACTACTTGGCTTTGGGGGTCTACCACATTCTTGATGATGTTTGCTGCATGTACTAGAGCCTCCGTCTCTGCCCTGTAGTTTGTACAATGTCGCCCTGTTGGGACTGCCTCTGCTTGTCGTCGTCCATTTGGGAACTGTACGTACACTCCGGCTCCTCCTCTTTTCACAGCATCAGTGGCAGATCCGTCTGTATAGATCCTTATCCATGCTTCTCGTGGGTATCTTTCTTCTCTTTCTTCAAGCATGGACAGGGTGAGGGACTTCTTGCTCAGGTCACTGTGGTCATCTTTTGTGGTGAACATTGGAATTGATGTGTGTATAGATATGTTTGTGTTTTTCTTTTCCCATGACGGTGCCTCTGGGGTGTGATTCAGCATGTTAACTGTGGCTGGTAGATGGTCCTGTAGGGATCTTTGAAGTTTTCTGCTTTCTTTGATGAAGTTGGATCTTTTGAGTCTTGCGGTGTTTGATCTCGCTGTTCTCGTGTGCAGTATATGATCCTCCATAGCTGTGGCCTTGGTGTACTGTATGAGGGCCTTGCACCCCCATCTCCTCTGCAGGGCCACTATAGATGTTGTTTGTTCCATCTTTTCTATAGGCGTTGACCTCATTGCTCCAGTGATTATTCGGAGAGCCTGGTTTTGCACTTTTTCCAGAGTGTATTTGTGAGTCTGTGCTGCAGTCATCCATGCACTGGATCCGTACTCGAGATGGGGCCTGATTGCGCCCAGATAGACCTGTCTAAGTGTTTTCTCATTTGCTCCCCACTGAGTCCCTGCTAGTTTTCTCATGATGTTAAGTTTCTTCCTGGCTTTATTTTCTGCATTCTGAATGTGAGATGTTGTGCTAATTAATACGATGTTTCAGCTATGGGAGCATAGAAATTATATATAGCAGTTGGGCCTTCAGAAAAAATCTTAGAATTATTTTTAGATCTGAAGTCTATGTATTTTTAGAATGCAAAATGTGACGTGTCGAGTTCGTACTTTTTCTGTCATCATGTTCAACAATGAAATAATTGTTGAGAAACTCGTCCTTCTACACTGTTACTACTATAACTACATTATTTGTGGTGCTATATCAGGAATAATTATATCTATAGCTGTTTTTTACCCCCCGGGGCAGTGCCACTGACTGTAGTGTCTTTAGGCCATTCCCAAAGGGGGGACATTTCTCGCTCAAGCATAGTAGAATTGTCACGCTCATAACTGCCTGATCTACAACAGGGAACTGCTGCTTTTTCTTTCCTGATCCTTACTATTGTCATTTTCCGCTACTTCTTTTGAATGTTTGTCACTCTCTCGTGACCCGCTATTTCCGGGGTGCCTTGATAGTCGAAGCAGACTTTGTGCTGTTGAGGCTAGAGAGGTGAGCAGAGTAAGTCTGATTCCCTGTAAGGACTTCTCTGTTGACACTCACTCCTTGGTGCTCAAATGACCTTATGCAGTTGCGAGCGCCGTAAAATTCCTCTACTAAAAAAAAAAAAAGACCTTGTGCTGTTGAAGCTGGAGAGGTGAGCAGTCTAAGTCTGATTCCCTGTAAAGACTTCTATGTTGACACCCACCCCTTGGCGCTCATATGACCTTACGCAGTTGCGAGCGCCGTAAAACCCTCTACTATACATTTTTTTTTTTTTTAAGCTGTTTTTTCTTTGTGAGCCTTTTAGATTTCCTGATCTCTTGCAATGTTCTGTCGTCTGCTTTCGTCTACACTTTCTGCCTCCATCCCCTCATATCCTTTGCCCCCTCCTCTGGGCTCCTGACTCTTTCTGCAGCCTTTCTTTTTAAATTTCAACTGCTACTCCTTGGCTCGTTCTTACTGCTGTCTTTCAGCCACACCCCTGATCTTCTGGTAGGAGAGATCAACAGCTAGCCTTCTCAGACAAGGGCGGAAAATCTCGGAGGTCCCGTGTGCAAGTTGCGTCCGTTAAAGATCCCTTGGTGGTCTAAAATCAGTGGTCTAAAATCGATAAGAGTACGGGCAAAATTCAAAATTTCCTACCAACCGAAAATGTTTTTAAATGTGTCCCGCGCGCTCATATGACCTTGTGCAGTTGCGTGCACTGTAAAACACTTACCAAAAAAAAACAAGCAAAAAAAAAAAAAAAACCAAGGGGAAAAGCAATTTTCTCATTTCAGTGCCTAAGTTTAATTTTTTTTATGCATGTCATGTATACATAGGCCTATATACTTTTTGTATTTAAAACACGTGTAGCAAAATTCATACACTGAGACTAAAAGATTTCTACGTTCCAGTGATTTCGCTGTGTGCCTGCTACACTGTATGTGGTAATGGACTTTGGCGAGTTCCAGTGCTGTTATATTTACCTTGTAAAGCCTTAGAGCTGTTTTGTATGTAATATACTTTGTATGATAGCAACTTAATTCTCCCTCTTTTCTTTCATTGTGTTTTTCAGATGACATGGCTGGTTTTGGTGAATGTCCTTGGCTTGAAATTGTAGAAAGCATTGAAAATATTGATGATGAAAACACATGGAGCCCTCTCCTGCAGTGATGAGAGTTCATGTCTCTGTGACGTAAGTAGACCTTCCAGTGTCCATAGAAGTTTTGGGGGCTCTCGCGGCCAAGAGGTTAAGGTGTTCACCTCCCATTCAAAGGTCCCGAGTTCGAATCCGGGTAGCGGCGAAAAAATTTTCTTCTCTATAATTGTCTCCTTTCACCTCCTTTCCTGCTCTCTAGTAATGTTCTGTTGTTTGCTTTCGTCTCCACTCTCTGCCCCCCCCCCCACCCCCTCACCTCCTTTGCCCCTACTCTGGGCTCCTGACTTTTTCTGCAGCCTTTAAACTGCTACTCCTTGACCTTGGTTCCTTTTTACTGCCGTCTTTCAGTCACAGTCCTGATCTTCTGGTAGGAAAGATCTACACCTAGCTTTCTCGGACAAGGGCGAAAAATCTCGGAGGTCCCGTGTGCCAGTTTCGCCCGTGAAAGATCCCTTGGTGGTCTAAAATCAATAAGAATAGGCTTCGCCCACCACCCAGGCAAAATTCAAAATTGCCTACCAACTGAAAATGTTTAATATAGTGTCCTGCCCACTCATATGACCTTATGCAGTTGCAAGTGCTGTAAAACACTTTTAAAAAATAGAATAAAATAAAGAATAGAAGTTTCAGGTATAAAATGTAATGTCTAGCATTTAAGTTTGTCTTCTTTGTTTCTTCTTTTTTTTTTTTTTTGTCTGCACATTTTTCGTTCAGAACTATATAAAAAGGAAATTTTTAGATTTGCTGTGGAGAAAAAAAATCTCAGATTTTGATATTATGCTGTTATGTACATGTTTTTATGAAGTTAGGCGTACAAAATTTACTAATTGTGTGATACTTTGCTCTTTTCATTGCAGGAGCATTTTAGGAGTATCATAACTGTTCCCAGGAGACAAGAGAATGGAGTCTGTAAATGTTGTTTTCCTTTCCTTCCTTTTTCTTTTACTTTGCTGTAGTGGCGTAGATGGAAGCCATCAGCTGTGGGGGGGCGTAGCTGATGTCCCCTTCTCTCATCCCGATGAGTTTTTCCCCTTTGAAGGTCGTCCTGACATGTTACAGCAGCATGATTGCTATACATTCATTGTCAGCGTACTGGGGAACTTTGCTAGTGACCTGCTAGGTGGACTGGTGAGATTGAAGTATTTTGTCCTGTGGATGGAATACACTGATTCCCTGTCCGACCTTGGCAGGGACCTGTCCTACAGTTTGGATTCTCTTCTAAGCAGAGTTGAGACGAAAGTCAAGGTGGGCTTTGCTTTAAGCAAACACCAAAATGGCCCACATGCTAGCGCTTGGAGATGGCATGAATGTTGCAAAAGCAGGGAGATGTTCTGTAGAAAATGTTGCCCAGGCAACATCAGGAGCTGTGGTTCAGCAAAGAATGGAAGAAGCTCTAGAGCAGCAGCAGTACGTTTGAGGAGAAGAACCAACATTGGTTGTAAAAAGACTTCCTTTTCCAAAGACGAGGATATTTTGTCGTCAGCTGAAAATCCTGAACCCTTGCATCGCCCAAAGCCAGGGAATTTTTCTGGACCCAATTCCTATAGGTGAGTGGAATAGAGAATAAATTTTTAAAAAATTTATTTTTTTTCTTTTTTCTTTTTTGGTCCTATCTTGCATACTTAATACATTTGTGTCTGAGTCTTGCACTCAAAATGATAACCCTTGTAGTCTTTGTCATACATGAAAGTGGCAGGGAAACGCATTCACAGATTGTTTTCATACACACAAAATGAGGTCAAAGATTTTTTTTAGAATGTCAGTTTACATGCCTGAAAGCTTTTCCAACTATTTGATTGGATTTTTTTTTTAGTGGTTAGTGAGTGGAGCCATATTCTTGGTCACTAAACTTCATCGTATGTTGTTTACCTCTTCATCTTATTTGGGTTTTTTTCTAGTTTTAGGACCAGATTCAATGTCTTTTTTAACTCACTGAATATTCATAGTCAATAACCATCACATCACAATTTACAAATTTTTAATTTGTGTATAGTATTCTGTGAGAAATGTTTGTCTGGACAATTCAAGATCTGACTTCCTGTTAACTTGATAATCCCATGGTAACTATGAAAATCTGAAAATGAAACTGCCAACTTTTTATCAAAACGTGAGAACACAAAAGCTATCATTAGGAAGCTCATTCAAAGGTATAATAGTCTCTGCCACAATCCTCCATTTCAGTCACTTTTTCCACAGATTTTTGTCTGATGTTGCATGAGAAAAAGAAAACTGTTATAGTGAGACACATTTAGGGACATCTCAGAAGTTTGATATTTGAACATTTCTTTGGTGGCCTTGTGGTTAGGCTACCGGACCCGTAATCATGGGAATGCGGGTTCAGGGGTTCGAGCCTCAGCTCAGCCCTAAGTTGTGTCCTTCGGAAATGCACTTTACTCGAATTTCCCATGTGGCTCGTTCCTTTCGGAGATAGACGTTAAACTTGTAGGTCTCGCCTCTTAAATAACCTAGTAGTGTTTATAGAAGCATAAAAGCAACAACATTTTTAAAAACATTTCTTCATGTCACAAAGCAGTACAACCTATACAGTCGAAATTGTCTAATGTTGGTCATTGTTGAGGAAGAGAAAAGTGGCCGTCATACACAAGAGGGAGTCTTGCACAGTGCCATAAAAAAATGTTTAAAAATCACTAAAGTGGAAGAGGGAATTCACAATTTGTACAGGTAATTTTCTTACATTTATATAACCTACAGGTGGCTGTTAAAGCAGGTTTGACTGTCATGAATAATTTTCAGTTTTCTCCTAAAGAGTGAAGACAGAATTATATAATGTTCTAGATGAAATCAAAGTTGTATTTAGACAACAGAGTAATCTAGCCTAGCTTGCAATATCTATAGTTTCCTCGTTTCCTTTCTAGTTTTTGATTGAGAGATAGCAAGTGCCCAGTTACTTCCTTTGCTACTAGGTTAATTTTGAATCAAAAGTGATTTGAGATGTCTTATGTTGTTACAAATGATTCTAAATACAAACAAAGTATTTTGTGGGTTTTTTTGTTTAGTACAAGTATTTGAGATTGACTAATGGATGAAAAAAGATATTTTGAAAAATGTGTTCTGAAAAAAACAACAACAAAACAAACCAACAAACAAACAAACAACCTGTGCATGTCAGTTTGTCTCATTGTAAGTTTACGATCGTTTTTTCTCTGTAAGAGCCCTCCATAAGCTCAGTTGGTATCCTGCTGAACTTGAGAGCGGATTGCCCTGGTTTGAATCCCATACTGGGGGTTCTTGAAATCGGTTTGTTTTTTGGTGTTTTCAAGGCTCTCAACCCATTTGGCTTGGTCGTATCGGAGATGGATGTTAAATTCGAAGGTCCCACCTTTTAAACAATCTATTAGTGTTGGTTAGAGCGTTAAACCCAATTATTTTACTTTTACCCCAGTACGTTTTTGATCAAGATGAATCCTACCATCTCCCTTCTATTTTTCTTTCTTTGTCAGGGAGATGTGTTATTTGACCTATGATTCACCTGAAAAGCAGATTTGTTGTGGAGGTGTGCTCTTCAATCATAGAAAGTCTGTCTTCCGAGAGAATCATGAAGACGATGTCCTAGCGCCACAGTGTTGTCACGGTATTGGTTCTTTGCCAGGAGCCAAAGCTATTGGTGAACTGCAGAGTCCACCTGAGGTCGAACCCTGTGAATGGACACAGCAAAGTAAAACTCTTCCTGCTTGTTTCAAATATATTTGGGACTTAAACAAGGGCAACGCTTCTTGCTGGATCGATGACCTGTCTTTAGAATATCCTCGTCTGCTTCCCTCCTCTGAGACCGGCCAGTTGGGTTTTCACAGATGTACAAACGACCCAGACTCTCATCTGCATCTTTCTTGTGGGAGAGCAATATGCTGTAGTAGAGAAAAACGGTTTTGTTGCACAAAGTCCAGATGGCCTGACGAAGCGTTTTCCCCTGTGAACAGAGTAATAAGTGAATCTGACAAAATCAATTCTACTCTCCTGATGGGAAATATTTTCCCAAGTAATGGGTCTTCTATTCCATCTATTGAGTTAGGAACATGCGCTGGCAATATGATATCTTTTGTAGATAGTCCTTCTAGGAAAGCTAGATGCTGGCTGAAAGAGAAACAGTTTTGTGAAATCAAGTTGAAGGGTGTCAACAGCTCGGTATTGATTTGTCCTGAATCAGACCAATTCTTTTTCGGCTTACATGCAGGGTATGTTTATGTAGTTGTAGCTTCATGCCTACAAGCATTCCTCTGTCTGTTTGCCGCTTCTGTTTGGATAAAAGGAATCTTGCCTCTGGTAATGAATTCGCCAGTTTTGCGAAAGAACATATTACATGCATGCAAGACACTGAATTTCAACGCTCAATGCCTGCCCTCTGTTGATGAATCCAGTACAGAGTATTTTGATGGTTTTGTGTGTTATGATTACAGCTTTGATGTGCAAAGTTTGGCTGCTAAGGATTACCTCAAATGCTCAAAGGGTGACTTCCTTTATGAGGTTTTGTACAATTCACACCGTACTACTCCTGTGGTACAAAAGGAGTATTTTGTGAACCCAGTATTTGCCGTCGACCGTGTAGCTTCATTCCACCCACTGTTAAGCGACCGTTCTGAGCTCGGTGGTGACTTAAAGTTCTTCATTCCCTTGTCAGCAGCAGGGTTCAGGTACATTAAGGAAAGCTCTCTGGTCTCCTGCGATGGATGTGGTGCCAGGCATGAAATGAGCGAGCTCACGTCTGCACCCTCCCACCCTCGCTACCATACCCCAGCAGGATGCTGCTTTGCCAGCAAGGAGAGTGGTACCCTGCCGGACTTGCCGAAACGTCCCATCACGTTGGGCCCTCTAGCCATTTCTGCCACAGCCTCAGCAACTAATGCAACGGACCATAATGAGGATCCTCTCATTGATGAAGGTCTTGGGTTGGATGACATACAGGAAGACGGTGCTCCGTCTGCTGCACAAAGTAGTGGGCATGCAAGTGGTGGCACCACAGGGGCTATTCCATCTGCTAAGCCATTGCCATCTTCATCTTCGGTCTCATCAGCTAAGACAACATCATTATCATCAACAACATCATCATCATCATCGTCAGCATCATTATCAATGTCAGCATCATCACCCTCAGCCTCAGCCTCAGTTTCAGCATCACTGACTTCAGCTTCTCATGCAGTGGCCGGACAAGGACATGACTATGAGTCGCAGTTTGGTCAGACAGGTAAAGTCTTATGGGCAGGTGGTTGGCGAGTGCTCTGGTATAGTTTGCTCCTTCTTTTCAATCAAACATCTTTTGTCCTTATCTGTTTTCGTTCTTCAATGTGCTTGTTACTCTCTTGTAACACCTCTTATCTTTGGCACTTGTCTGATCTAATTTTGTTGCAAGTGCCATAAAATGCTTACTAAAAAACTAGTCTTCTGCTTTTGCTACGTGTTGTTCAGCCCTAAAACGGACCCTTTCAGAAAGGTATGTTGACTCTTCATTACTTTTTTTGTTAGGCGTTGTCATCCTTGGGGGTGGGTGGCTGACGGTTGCTCTGGTGTGGTTTGCCTCTTCTTTCCTATCGAACATCTGTCATTCTTATCTCCCCTTCTTCTTTTTTATGTTTGTTACTCTCTTTTAACACCTCTAATCTTCTGGCGCTCATATGACCTTATGCAGTTGCAAGCGCCGTAAAACCACTACTAAAACAAAAACATCCTTACGGCAGCCACATAAGTACGAAGCCCGCCTCAAGTCTAGGGGCGAGCCTCCAAAGTGGTCGAAAATCACTGCATTTGTGGCTGAATTGCTGCGTGTGTGGACGATGTTTCACATGGCTGGACAGGGGTTCAAAAATTTAGGCTGGCACCAAATATTTTGCCGTTGACTTCAGGTGAACGGGATGATGGGGTAAAACTTTCTCTTTTTTTTTAGAATACATATTTGACGTGAGATTCATTATACAGCATTAAATTTACCTTGAATTTGATACCTAACGTCGTGCCGATATGTTGTTGAATGAAAATTCTTAATGAAAAAAACTCTACGTCTTTTGCCGACTGTATAAATTAGAATTAACCAGACAAAATGGTGCACAATATCCCCTGACCTTATTTGTGGGTATGTGATGAAAAAATAATCTCTGGCTGAGTCTAGACTAAAGTCATGTTGACTGGCTGGTGTCCTTTGGTCTGTGTGTGTGTGTGTGTGTGTGTGTGTGTGTGTGTGTGTGTGCGTGCGTGTGTGTGCAGCCTACTTTAGACTTAAAGTTAAATATTATAAATGTAACATTGTTTTAACATGGCTCAGTCAATATGATGAAAAAAAATTGTATCTGGGATTTTCGCGAAAACGACTGCCAGTGGCCAAGTTGGACAGGGACCATTTTAGGGTAATAGTGTAATAGTTTAGGAAGAATTCAAGGTGTCATAAAACAGTGGCCGTTAGTACAGGAGACAACTAAGGAGAGATGATCACTAAGTCAGTTGCGACTGTATGTTGAAATAAAATCCTTTCTTTTCTCTGAGGGATGTTCTGCAATGAAATAAAGGAATTTTATCTGTCTTCTGGAGGGTTCAGTTGAACGTAAATATGATTCATTTCATCTTTTAAAATGAAAATTTGGTTACCTCCGACTCTTGCACTTCTTAGCAATACAGAGTGAGCATTACAGAGTGGGTGGTTGGTAGCTGCTCTGGTGTGGTTTGCTCCTGCTTTTCATCTAATATCTATCCTCTTTATCTCTCCTCCTCCTTTTTTTTGTAGGTTCGTTACTCTCTCTTCACATCTCTCCTGGTTTTTTTTGTTTGTTTGTTACTCTCTAGTCACACCTCTAATCTTCGGCACTTATATGACCTTTTTGTGTCACAAGTGCCGTATAATAACGCTTACTGAAACTATACTAACTAATCACACAGCCAAATTAGCTTGCTTCTGTTGTTTTGCTGATTGGTAATTTTCTCCTCCTTGAATTTGACCAGCGGAGAGGCAACTTCTCCAGCGCAGCCGAAGTGTGTCGAAAAGCAGCTCGGCGTCCTCGGGCTACAGCTCGGCATCCTCGGGCTACGGCTCGGAACCTGACATACAGGACAAAGTCTATCAAGGTGAGTGGTTTAGGAACAGGTACCTTTAACTTTAACAGTACTGGCTTCTGTGATGTAGTAGGTAGGTGCTTCACCATCGCATGCAGGAGACCCGAGTGGTGAGAATTTTTGTAGAGTATCTCAGTCTTTTTGGTGGGATGTTGTGTCCCTCTCAGCTTCGGTCGACCGACATCTTTTCTGATCTCTGCTTTTATATTTATTATTTCATGAAGTTGTAGACCACTGTCAGATTTTACATTTTCAGTGCATGATAAAAGTCTTTCATTATTTCTCTTTTCTTCTATTGTGCCCTGTTAAGCGGGATAGCATCTCAAATACAGTGGAACTCGGATTCAACTTGCTCAGTTTGAATGAGAACTTTGATTCAACGAAAGAAGGTGGATTCCGCGAAGTATTTTTCTTCTTTAAAATCAATAAAAATAACCCGCATTCCACGAACAATTATATCAGCAAGCTCGAATTCAAAGAGGTCGCTTCCAAGGTGAACAGCCCCAGTAGACGTGCCTTCGCTCATTTTTCTCCCACAACGAACTGTATCTATTCCCGGGAACCTTCCATTGCACCTGCATTGTGAACCATTATTCGCTTAGCCGATTGCATGCGACCAATCAGCGGCCTTCTTTCATACCAACACACACGTTGTTGACATGCGCATGTGTCTACTGTAGCGTGTGTTGGGGTCAGATGGGCGGCCTGCTCTCGTCTGACTGTGTGTGCGTGTGTCGGGGGGCACCAGCGATCCGGGCATGGAACGTCGCAGATACAAACACGTCACAGGTTCCCCCCCCCCGGCAACTGATCATTATTACAACAATAAGCTAGTCTTGACATAGGTCTACGTAATGAATTGTGCTCTGGTCTATGGAAACAAAAGTTGCTGTATGCTAGGCTCTACACAGCAACACAACTTTTTGGCAAATAATCGAGAGAACACTCGCGTGCATTTGAACAAATCGGTCTTTTTTCACACAGCTCGTAATACGCAGGCATTTCAGGCTCCACTTGTTACTTTCCTTTACTTGCTCAGTGCCTGTAATTATCTATTCAAAAACCTCATGTTTGCTATTCGTTGAGTCCAAGTTCCGCTGTATCGTAATTCAGATTTTAGGAAAAATAAAATTTTCAAAACATTTTTCAGGGCACTAGGAATGGTCACATGCCCTGTGAAAGCCTCAGAGTCATACAAATAGTTCGTGAAAAAATACACTTTCTTTTGAAAATCCAGGCATTGTTGATGGACATAGCAGAGAAAAATCAGGTTTTTGTTCCTCCTGTAAATTTGGAAAAAAACTCGAGTCGCAATAGTTGTGCTGCTATCCCGCCTATTGTGCCTTTTTGTATTCTGCTGGAATTCTTCCCCTCTTGACGGGACAGCGGAACAGCTCACAATGTCCATCCAGCCAGCTTGGGGCACAGCTTGTATATGACTGCAGATGGCGGACTTTTGTGTTATAGTTTTGAAACAGGAACATAAACAGTTTTCAGTGGGTGGTTGTTGGGTGCTCCAGTATAGTTTGCTCCTTTTTTCTTGTCAAACATGTATCGTCCTCATCTTTCCTCTTTTTGTGTTTGTTACTCTCTTTTAACACCTGTAATCTTAGACACTTTTATGACCTAATTGTGTTACAAGTACCGTAAATCTCTTACTAAAACAAAACAGTTATTTTTGATCATTCAGAGAAAAATTATATGCAGGTGGTTGGAGGGTGCCACTGGTAGGTCCTTCTTCTTTACTTTCCCTCTGTTGTTTCTGTCTGTCTGGCTTACTTCTTCCCAGCTCTATATGTGAGGTGAGCAGTCTAAGGCGGTTTTTACGCCTCCTCCCCCATCGACACATTTTAGATGATTTAGAGGGCAGGCTCAGATCCTGCCCACCATTGCCGTGGCGGGCTGAGAGAGATACAAAGTCCCAGCAGAAAGACTGAATAAAATATTACAGAAAATTTCTCCTCACACAAAAATCGAAATTGGGACTCCGGTATGCAGAGGTGAAACCACAGACAGCGGTGGTCACAACAATTTCCATCATAGTGTTTAATGTTGATCAAATGTCAAAATTTGAGCTTTCTTTTCTTTCCCCTTTTACAAAGTGACCCACAGTTCTATGGGAGATGGGCATTGATTAATTTCGATTAATTTTAAGGTTAAGGTTATTAGTATTGCAAGGGGCATTAAACCTATACAATTTTAAAGCAACCCTCTATCCTCTTGTTGTGATGTAAACCCTCAATATTTGTTGTACCACCACCTGTGGTGTAGTGGTTAGGCACTTTGCTGTTGCACGCAGGAGACGCCAGTTGAATTCTGAGTGGGAAAAAAAGTTTTTATCAAGTACCTCCTGTCTTTTTTGTGGGATATTTTATCCCTCTCTACCATAGTTTTGGCCCTGTGAGGCAGGACTGGAGACTTGTCTCCTAAATGATCTAACTTGTGTCAATGAACTCAGTGGGCGCATAAAACAACTATTTTAAAAAAAAAATTTTTTTAAGCCCTTATCAACACTTTTAAGTTATTCGAGATGCAAGACCTCCGAATTTAACATCTGTCTCCTGTAAGAAGACAGAGTGAAATGGATTAAAGCTTTCATTGCTCCAAATTTGTTGTCTCTCCAGATTGGGCTAACAATATGATCCGACCAGAGGCTTTGGAGACGAAGAAGATGACACACCTGGAGTGTGTGAGAGACACCAGCTGCGACAGAAATGACCATTTTGGCTACATCATGGCCCAGAAACTGCAGTTAGTACATCTGCCTGACGCAGTGAAAAGCCTGGAGGTGATCACTCTGCTCCGCCTCTTCTACAAGCTGGTGGTGCGCGTGGTCGTCAAGACTTCACGTGCGAGGAGCACTGGCGGTTTCATCATTGGTTCCGGATATGTTTTCTTGTGGGGGGAGAGTTCCAATGGGGACACTGAGTCGCGGCCCCAGAATGGAGCCTCCTCTTTCAAGTGGCTGAAGAAGCATGTGCCCTCTGCTTTACGGAAACTTCCCGGGGATGTATCGAGGATATACATCCAGACTCACAGGTTACTTTACTTTACTTTTCTGATCCAGCGGCCATCTGGGTTCTAGCCCTTCGACCTAAAATAACTCGCAGGTTAGTAACTTAACTCTTTACCTCCTGGAAACCGCTGGGGGCTTGTGGTAGGAGCGGGCACGAGAAGAGCTGAGTACTCGTTTCTCGTGAGAAATGCCACTAAACTACTGGCCGGTACCGAGAAGTGATACTGCTCGTTGGCTTGACATAACGAGTAACGGTAACGAAAGTGAGAGGTGTCAACGGAAAGAGCGGCACAGTGAGAAATGACACGCAGACAGTGTCACCCATCACCGTGCCGTCCTGTGTCTGAAACTGTAAGGTAGGGGGGACGATGGCGGGACTAGGCGAGTGGGGAGTTGATCAGGGCTTAGGCCTAGCCTAGGCCAAGGTCTCCCTACCTTCCTTCACCGCCTGCGCTTGCGCAACAGGGCTAACCTAGTTTAGATCCCGGCCACGGCCGGCCTTCTCGCTCAGTGAGCTTCTCGTCCAACGGCAAGAGACGAGAATTACGTCACAAGACAAGAAGCACTTCTCGGGACCGGTACCGGTCCCCGCAAGAAATAGGCCAGCATCCCGGTCTGCTCGCTCGGGAAGAAAAAGTGCTTCCCGCCCGTCTCTAGTTTGTGGTCGGATCAGCTGTGCTGATGAGCTGTTGACAGTGGCTCTGGCACATTCCTTTATGACGACTTTGAAGTGAAATTACTTTTCGGTAATTGCCAAAAAGAGGTCTCTTTTATCGGGGGTTCGTTGATCAGATAAAGAACTATCAAAATAGGTTCACTTGTTTTGATTTAATAACCAAGTTAGTGAACTTTTTGTCACTTTTAGATTTCGTACCAAAAGCGGGCTGCGACATAGTGGATTTAACCCCCCTCCCCCCTGGAGAGAAGAGGTTAAAGAATAGGCATATTTTAGCAAACTGTTCAAATCATGGGGTAGCAGCACAACCATTGTAACTCGGGTTTTTTAGAGGAGGAACAAAAAAACCAGATTTTTCACCGCAATATTCATCAATAATACGTGGTATTTCAATTTAAAGTGTATTG
This sequence comes from Aplysia californica, assembly GCF_000002075.1. NCBI lineage: Eukaryota > Metazoa > Mollusca > Gastropoda > Aplysiida > Aplysiidae > Aplysia > Aplysia californica. Next base: position 510,785 of record NW_004797502.1, read on the forward strand.
TCCCAAAATGGTCACATGACTCTGAGGTTTTCACAGGGCATGCACCCCTTCTCAGCACCCTGGATTTTTTTTTTTTTAAGTGATAATCACCAAAACACTGAGGTACAGTACTTGAACTGCTACCCTTGTGCTAAGCCCAAAATTTTAACTTTTTTTTCTGTTGCAGTTGTGGAATTGGTTGCATGTGCTCAAGAAATATTTTATTTTGTCGGAATTCAAATTCTGAATATATTTTTTTTTAAAGCAAAAAAAAAAAAAACGTAATCCATAATGTAGGTGCAATTGTTAAAGAATAAAACAGTTTTTTTACTCTCTCCTGAAAAATGTTGTTTTTTAGGCCTGATACATTGGGACAGCCAGCCGCTGATATGCACAGACATGCAGTGATTTGTTGAGGTGGATAGTGCAGTGAGTGAGGCCAATCATCTTAAGTCCCTGAAAATATAATCTGGTTCGCAGCATGATTTCAATGTCAAATAAAGTCAAGAGGTTCATGCGCTTGACCCTTATCCTACAAACAGTAAAAATGGTCTAAGATGGCTGCCCATTGTTGAGGACAAAAGTGGTTGCTTAGACAGGTGGAAGTTTTAGACAGTGTCATTATAATCTTTAAAACTGCAGGGGGGAAATAGGAAGTGGCCATTTGTACTTGTGATTGCCTAGGATGGCCCAAAGAGCAGTGTCGCCTGCTTAATGTGAAATGCAACTGTGCAAAGTGGAATTTCTGTTCTAATCTACGCTAGAAACTTATAAAGTACCTTACTTACGTTACCGTAAACCTCATTTTAGTCTTTTTTTTTTTTTACTTCATTGTGCATGCCTGTAAGACAATAGGTGCGCTCTAAAGACAGTAGCTATCTACTGTCTCCTGTCAGTGTTTTTGTTGGTTGCTTCTTTCCTACTTATTTCTCTGTAATCTCCTGTAAAGCCACAGAAAATATTCCACAGGGACAATAAAATATCTTATCTTATTTTATTATTTTCTTTTTCCTAAGGCACGTGATACAAAATGATAAAGAAGTGTCTAATACTTTTTTTTTGCAACTTACTTCTCTGTAATTTCCTTTAACCTTTTGAGTCCTGACCTACTGATGCTATCATGCCCCTCTGCCTGAGCTCCTGAGTGGTATATTACTGACATTCTTATGATCAACAGAATCACATTCCATAACCCTTTCATGGTGGTCCTCGTCATTACTAGTATTTTATGCCAAAAGACGTTTAAAATAACCTGTAATGTCCTGTGTAGTAAACACTTTTTCCCACGCGTGTTTTGTCCCAGATGGGCCGGTTTTGGGGATAGGGTCTCGCTCACCGCTGTACAGATGGCAAGGCGTACAAGCAGTTTTACACGCCACCAGTGGCGAGGGCTCAGGGGTTAAAGCCACAGAAAATTTCCCACAGAGACAGTAATGTATTATATCTTATCTTTCTCCTTAGGCATGTGGTGCAAAACAACAAAGAAGCTTCTGATACCAAAGTGGAGTTCCAGTTCTTCCATGGAAGTCGTAAGAACGTCATCTCCATCTCTGGCGAAGAAGTGCTGCACAGCAAAGTACCGGGGGACGACACCTCTATTTTGGTGTGTCGAACACGCGATGTGCAGCTGTGTGTGAATGTGAACAGGGTGAGGTTCCATTTTCTGTTCTTATTGTTGTTAAAGTTTAATATAAGTAAAGTTGTTGTTGTTGATGTGGGAGGTTGGAGAGTGATACTGAGCAGCTGTTTATGTATGTGAACAGAGTTAGATTGCTTTTCTGTTTTAGTTGCTGAAGTATAAATATGAAAACAATCAGGAAAAGACGAATGCAGTTTCTGGGACATTTGAATAGACATAAAGGCGGTGAACATCTGGCACTCACTGGTAAAACTGAAGGCAAACAAAGCAGGGGTAGACCCAGAGCAACTTATACCAAGAGCTTAAACAGATGGGTGAAGGGGAAAGATAATGATAATATAATAGCTTTGTTGAGAGCATCCGAGCAAAGGAATGAATGGAGAACCATGATTATTGATGTCTGTCGCAGATCTGGCACTTTCTAATGATAATGATTGATGAAAGTTAAGTTTTTGTGATTATGGTACTAATGCTGACGTTTTTTTTCTCTCCAGACTATTTTAATTTTGCCACAAATTTTATTTTTGCCTTTGGTAGTGGTGATAGTGGTACTGATGTTAATGTTTTTGTTTTTAATTGTCTTGCAGGCGTTTTTAAATTTTTATTTTGTTACTGTTTTTGTTGTTGGTAGCGGTGGTATTGTGTTGTAGTTTTGGTTACTGTTGTTATCATTGTCAGGTCATAATAATACATTATTGCAGTGCAAGACGTTTTGTGCCCACTCTTACACACATACAAAGATGTGCTCAACAGCAAGCTCTATGCCATTTCCAATCTGCAATATTACCTCAACAGACCTTTTAGCATTTTGAAACAATTTCAACTTCCTGGAAAGCATACAGTGTAAGCTGCCATTCAGGCTCTAAGAATCCAACATACAGACAAGATCTTTGGCCATCTATAGCGGAGTACGCATTCACACTCGGATGAAGTTAGGAAAATTTGTTTAAAGTGCCCTTCCCAAGGACATAATATTGGACTGAGCTGTACCTCGGACCCCCAAACCAGCAACGTCACGATAATGAGTCCGTTAGCCACAAGACTAGCGACACCTGTTCTTGGGGAAGTTGGAGCAGTGTCTCTGAACTTATTGACCCGCATCTGTGGTGTGGTGGTTAAGTGGTCTACTGTTGCACGCTGGGGATCAGAGTTTTATTTCCGAGTGGGTAGAAATTTTTAATGTGTGTCTTGGTGGTGAAGCACGTCTTCTACAAACAATAATTCGACTGCTTTCATATTTTTCACAACAGTGGCGACAAGAGTTTTTGGATTATGCTGCAAATTTGCCGGCACATGATAAAGAGGCGATGATGAGGACTGTTCTGACCGTCTCCCACCCTCACGGTGCCCCCATGGTTGTGTCCCATGGTATAGCAGACGAGAGGCTGTACACAACAGAAGAAATGCCAGATGGACGCTCAAGAGTCGTACAAATTCCTGCAGAAAGAGCATGTACGTTTCATCTGTACTTAACATTAAGTTAGAAATAAACAAATAGCATTTCTATAGCACATATATTCCAGCCCATCAAGAAGCTCTATGCGTTTTATAATCTATCATTTCCTCAGCAGACCCTAGAATACTCAGAAACATCCTCGGCTTCCCAGGAATCACACAGTGCAAGCAGCCGATTAAGCACTCAATTACTCTCAGGTCTGCTTTGAAAATCTTGAATTTACTGCATGTAGAAATATTGTGTGTCTCAAGGGTTTGGAGAAGGTTTCTTTGCCAGGCCTATGTCCACCATCTTGACCAACCATGTGGGTAGAGTCTGTTTTTGCTTTTGGAAAGTTGGCAGCTATGTAGCTAATTAAACAAATTTTTTTTTAAATTTTTCGTTTGGTAAGTACTTTACAGCGCTTGCAACTTCATAAGTTCATATCAGCATGTGGGACACGTAAAGGATTTTCAGCTTAGTAGGAATTAATTTTGAATTTCGCTTGGGTGACGGTTTAAGTCTACTCTTATTGATTTTATTGGATTTTAGGACCACAAAAGGATCTTTAACAAGCGCAACTTGCACATACGACCTTCAAGATATTTTTGCTCTTATCAAAGAAGGCATGGTATTAGATCTTACTTACCATAAGATCAGCGGTGTGGCTAAAGGACAGCAGTTAGAAGGATCCAAGGAGTAGCAGTAGAAAGGCTGCAGAAAGAGTCAAGAGCCCAAATCTGGGGGGGGGCAAAGAGGGGGGCGTGGGGGTGCAGAGGGGTAAGAAAGTGGAGACAAATGCAGACTACAGAACATGGTAGAGAGCAGGAAAGGAGGTGAAAACAGAAAATTCTTTAGAGAAGAAAATTTTCCATCTCTGTCGGGTTTCGAACGCCGCACCCAACTGAATGGGAGGCGAATACTACAAGAGGCCCCCTTTGTGAAGGTGTTTTTGTTTTGTTACAGGTGTCTTTGTGTCTTGTGTCATGTGGTCAATGAAGACCGAAATGAAGATCAAGATTTGTTTTATGTGCTCAGTGTCAAGCTCTGGCATGGTGTGGAAGATTTTGGCTTACACGGCGTGCACATGTGAGGGAAGCAGTGGGGCTGCGATTCTCCGCTACCAAAAGACGGGCGTGGATGCTGGAGGCAGGGACATTCTGGAGCTTGGAGTGTGGATGCACAGTGGAGTCGACAAGAACGGATGTGGGGTTTCTGTTCTCAAAGGTATCGAAGTGCGGCGTTCTCAGGATTTTCTTGCCTAGTTGTCCTCCTCTGAGCATAGTCTCCGTGCGCACGATGCACAGGATCCCAGTAGGCTTCTCTTCCTGTATCGGGGAACATAAGCCGGAAGTTTTCCCCCCATTGTCAAAACTTACGAATTTTTTTACTCAGCTGTACCTACACCTGTGTGGTGTGTTGTGGAGAAGGCAGAGGTAGGGAAATAACCCACAGTCATGCTCAGATAACTTGAACCCGAAAAATGTGAATTCACGAGTAGTTCAAACTATATGCCTTTCTCTGAGTGAACTGCTATAATTTCTTTATATCGGAAAAACTTGTTTTCTCGAACACTCACACGGATGTGTTCTACAGAGTTGAATTCTCGCACATATGAAAAGGTAATGTTCTGTCCAAAAAAGAAAAACACTGAAGGTACCTCTCATATGAACTAACCATTAAAACTATGAGTGTCTTTCATCCTTGTTTTGTTATTTTAACTCACTTGCGACTGGGCCCTTTCACCAGTCACAAAAGTTGAAGACTGGCGTTTTTGGGGGTATTTCAATAAATCACCACAACTCTCAGAATTACCCTATTATAATCATTTTTTGACACAGTAAAGTAACATTCAAGCTTAATCTAATACAAAAATTTAAAGTTGTCTAAGTCTAATACTTTAATTTGTATGATTTTTTAAAAATTGGCATGAATTTGATTTTCCGAAAAATTTCCAGAGACGTGACAAGTAGAATGAAATTCACTGCAACAACAAAAATAAAAGTTCAAAGTGTTCTGGTTTGATTTGTATACATGTGCGAGTGTTTGGTGAAAATATAAAAGTTGGTCTGTGCATTGATTCAGACTCATACACTGAATTACATGAGACAGATGTACGGCACGACATTGTGATTTCGTTGCGCGAAAAACAACACCGGTACTAGTGCTAGATCTAGCCCTAGAACTACGACTCGGGCCGTGTTCGGGTACATATCCAGGATCCTAACTATAAGACACATCATATTCTGAGACACTAGAACTAGTAAAACACACAGAAGTATAGAAAACGGCGAAATTATGTGATTCTTGTTCATGCGACTTCTTCGACCGTTACTACGACGCGACTGTCGGATTACTATCAGCTGTATAGAAAAAAACAAAGTGCGAGTTCCGATCTGTTCAACCCCAGTTGGGGTCACTGTCCTTCACCTTCAATAACTTAAAAACTACCGGCCCCTGAGATACGAAACGAAGTCTAAGTAGCTCAGGCTTGGCCAAACAAGGGTACGAGGCGGGTCTCGCGATCCGTGCGTGATTTGTAGAGCGAAAAAAAAATTCCGGAAGTTGGCCACGCAGGGCTTGTGAGACCCGTCGCGAGCGTCGCGGCGGGGGTCACGCAACTGTTGTGTGACCCATCTGAAGTGAGTTAATCATGCTGAAGTAAGCAGTTTTTCCACAGTTTTTAACACTAACAGGTCTTCTTAGTCTTCTCTTTCACGACTACTGTCTTGTCGCTTGTGTGTTGTCTTTGTTTTTGCTGTCTCTCCATCATTTGCATTGCTGTTGACACCTACCGGACCGCGGACGAATATAATTGTGAGGCCGGACTGCTTCCCCAGAACTGCAGACGAGAATGCTTGCAAGCAAAATGACCTAGATCTAAACAAATGCCTGTACATGTTTCTCGTAACATATTTATGTTTTCGTTAACCCAGTGATTGGTTACGTTTAGTTATTTTGCTTCTGATTTCTGGTAAGTAAATGTAGAAAGCAGTCAAATTAGTTTAGAAAAAGTATTTCACCAAACCTGAGGTGCTTGACGAAATTCATATGAACACAAACAGTGTTGACTTGTGCAATGAACTGCATTATTTGGATCAAGAGTCTTCAAATCGAGGAGAAAGTGATAACAGATAGATCTAGAACCAGTTATCATTGATTGAGGGGCAATTTACTTTGTAAGTAGATCTAGATCTAATCTTTTATCCTGTTAGGAACTGACTGTGGACAAAGGTTACTATTACATAATTGATTACACATAAATTACTCCAGTCAAAATATTTTTTCAATAAAAATGTAATTGAGCATAGGGGAGCACATTTCTTAATAGTTTGGTGAAGTTTCATGTCTGTAACTTTGCTAGGGGCTGAGATATTCACATTAGAGCAACACATATCTCGCATAGTCAGAAAGCAGGCAGCAGCTCTGGTGTTGGGAAACTGAAAGCCAAGTGTGAGGCTGGTCCTGTAGGTGTTAATAGAGCAGTCTCCTTCTTCTTCTTCTCTTTAGTAATCCATTGAAACAATTGAATTTCTCACAGTGTTCTCAGTTTGTGCAATGCCATGTGTTAAACCTTTTTTCATCTCACCTCTATCTTTCATAGAATTTCATTTTTATTCATTTGATTCTTTTTCTCTGTGCACATTGCTTTCTTTTTTATATTGTACTTATATTGATTTTATTTTATTTTATAAGTGAAAAGTGTACTTTTACGTATCTGTCTATCTTTATACAGGTCGGGCAGGGGGAGCAGTGCATGTGTGTGTGTACATGTGTGTGCTATGTGTGTATATGCACAAGTGTGTGCAATGTTTGTATGCATACATACGTGTGCAATGTTTGTATGCATACCTGTGTGTGCTATATGTGTATGTGTACATGTGTGTGCTATGTGCGGGTGTGTACATTGTGTGCTGTGTGCAAATGTGTGCTATGTGCAGGTGTGTACATGGTGTGCTATGTGCAAATATGTACATGTGTGTGCTATGTGCATATGCATACATGTGTGTGCTATATGCGTATTTGTACATGTGTGTGCTATGTGCAAATATGTACTTGTGTGTGCTATGTGTGTATGCATACATGTGTGTGCTATATGCATATTTGTACATGTGTGTGCTATGTGCAAATGTGTACATGTGTGTGCTATGTTTGTATGTGTAAGGAGTTGGCAGTGATGGAATATGGAAGGAGTGAGCGGATGATGGAAGAAGTGAGCTGTAAAGCAGTGTGGAAAGAGATAAAGCCTGCTGTGTCTGCGTGAAGGGTGAGCTTGATTGTATCCTGTGAAATGCAGGTGATCAGGTGAGAGCTTTCGTAGAGATGATACAAATAAACAAGTCTTATTTTTACCTATTTTTTTCCTATTGGCATAAAAGGAAAAGTGACGCCAATGAACGCTCAAGAAGAGTGTTTGGTTATCTTCAGAAAAGCACCGTTAAAAAATCAGACCAAAATATTCTTTCAGCAGTAGGAATGGAAGCACTTTGTGGATATATAAGAAAATTGCCTTACACACTTTAGCTCTTGACTAGCATCTGAGGTTTACAAGCTCTTTGCCATTGTCTCTCTGGATCAAAAGGAGCATTCTCTCTCTCAAACAAAAAACCCCTTAAACAAAAGGGAACTGCAGCAACTACACGAAAATCTCACTCGTATCCATATTGAAAAAAGTGCTGGCTATATTTGCACTGAATGGGCTTCACTTTCTCCAAGATCAGATGTACACAAGTTAGCAGTAGTGTGGGTGTTTTTTTAGCAGGGAAGTCAACAGTAGACACGATGCTCTCCTTACAACAGCTGTAGGAGAAATACAGAGAGCAGACCCAAATTATTGTTGTACATTTTTTTTTCAACAACCATACAAAGACGACTGGACTGTCGTAGAGGACTATCTAAATCATATCTACCAACTGAAAGTCCCCCCATACTATTCAGATCATCCTGTCTTTCCGTGATTGAAATTCCCAGGATACTTTTGCTGCAGTCATATATGGCTAAAACACCTTCACCACTTGGACGATGGAAGAGTTGGATAAGACTAGCTCATTTGCCATTATATCAAGTCTCGCTTTATCTCATCTTATCTCGTCTTGTTTCAATTCATATTGCAGTTTGCCTGCTATCAGATATCAAACAAAGGTCTCTAAAAAACTCTTGTCTGGAGACAACAATCACTTGCCAGGAAACAAACAACAAACACTTGCCAGCAAACAATGTGGTCTTATATTTCCCTTTGTGTCACATTGTAGCTTGTTTCCTCATCATAACTTATATTGCAGTCTGCCAAGCTTCAGATTTCGAAATTCTCCGTCAAAGACTGATCAGTGAGAGGAACAAGAGACAGACCTCGGGTTCATCCTCATCAGGCAGCTCCTCCAACCCTCAGCGACCTGTGAAACTGAGCGTGAACGGAATGAACAACCCAAACTTTGTGCTTTATCGCACCCGACTCGAGACGTACTCAACTTTCCCGGAGCATGTCAAACAGTTCCTGAACCCTAAAGATCTTGCTTTCGCAGGATTCTTCTTTGCAGGTTTGTTCCTAGTATGTGAAAGCTAGAAAGCTGTGACTTCAAAAAAAAGAATACCTTATTTCGTCTTCTACTTCTTTGTACACACTAGTGTGCTTCACCCCCCCCCCCCCCCCTCTTTATTTCTGTTAGTCTTTTATTCCGCCCCCCCCCCCTTCCTCTCTTTCTCATCTTTCTGTCTATTTCCTTTTCTCATTCTCCCTGTATCATCCTCTCGTTCTACTTTTCTTTCCATTCTGGTATTCCTTTTGTTTTTTGGGGGGGGGTTTTCTTTCGCTCTCAAAAGTCTCTCCCTCCCTCCACCCATCACTATCCCCTCTCCCTCCCTCCTTCCAAACGTCCATCCCTACCCCCACCCTCTCTATCTCGTAACTGAAGTGCGGATAGATTTAGTTTAGAAACATGAACGAACAGAGATTTTTTAACCTCATTTATACGTCTGTGTCAATGGATGGACATTTCGACCCGTTCAAAGCTAAGTCACCTGCCTCAGAGAAAAAGATACGTTTTTATATATATTTGTCTCAGCCTCTTGTGTATGTCTATAAATGGATCATTGCTGATCAGTTTTTAACCTGGGTGTGATGCAAGACAGCCTGCACTCATTATTAACTTCACTTTCCCCTGTTTTTGCCAGTGTTTTTGAAATTATAAGTAGGCACGGATGTTCTTTTGTTGTTGTTTTTTTTCCAGCTTGACCCCTGATATCTCCTTCCCTTTCGAGTGAAGAAACAATTTTTATAGGATCCCGTGAATGATAGTACTTTAGATTGGTTAAACAAAATTTTTTTTATGTTCCTGTGAGCTGTGAATCTGAGAGTCTTGCTTGATCAATTCCGCTCCTGTGTATTATCATTGTAAAGAGAGAACAGTCTTTGGAGACTTTTTCTATGGGCATGAGCCTGCCATAAGATAATTATACCTTGACAAAATTATACAGAGACACAAAATTATACAGAGAAACAAATTTAAACAGAGAAGACTCAAGAAAGAGTCAATAGATTGAAAGATGATATGAAAACGGTGTCATGATTTAACTGACCTCAGTAGAGACTATCTCTTGAATTTTTTTTTTCTGCCACTTTCAGCCGAGTTGAGCCAGATAGGGTTAAGACATAAAGAGTCCTTTAGAAGCATCTTTGCTGTTTTAAAGGTTTCCTTTGCTGTAGATGAGCAGTGTGTGGTTGGGTCACTTTTTTTGTCTGTTACTGTGATGTGCTTATGTCTTGCAGCACCTCAGAAAGAAATGTAGCTCAAGTATTCAGTAATAATCCTGAAAGAGATGAACATGAAAACATGGATGACTCTGAAATACAGTGGAGTCCGCTCAAACCAAAATCTGCAGGACCGTAGGATTTTGTTCAGTTTATACAGATTTTTGTTTAAGTGATGTTCCTCAAGAATCCCTTTAAGCACCATAAATAGGTCAGCAGGTCAGCACAGCAGGACCTAAATGATGGCTTCCCAGAACGGAATTATTTCAGTTATTTTCAGAGGTTCAGGGGGTGTAGCAAACAAATTGCTTTTGCTTTTGATCTAATGGATGTATTTCAATGAAATTTCACATACAAAGACCTAGGTTGTCGGCGTCTAAATTTAGAGTGGAATGTTCTTATTTCTAAGCCTAACTTAAGGCGGATGTGTCAGGCCGCCAGAAGCCGGTATGGCTCTACAGCAGGAAAGCCTGTAAAAGCCGGTGTGGCAATGTGATGGGAAGGCCAGTTTAATTAAGCGGGTATGGGTCAAAAAGGGATAAAGGGAAAAAATCAAGGATTTCATTCTCTTTCAATTTACTGCTGTTTTCAGATTATTCGTGTTTGGTTCAAGCGGGCTCAATTGTATGTGGAAACATGGATGACTCTGATTTGTTTGGTTATTTATTTGTGTCTGTGAAAATGTGGATGTCTCTGAATTATGTAGTTATAATATTCCTTAATGAAGAGGGTAGTGATTAACCCATCAAAAAAGTTGTGAGAAAAGAAACTGACATGAGGCAATTTTCTAGCTAAATATTTTGAACAACTTATAATTCTGATCCTCATCATTTTGACTGGTAAGGAGATGTAATAGTGACTGTCATTTCCAGATCCTTCAGCTTGAAGACCTGTTTTGGCTCTTTCTGGCTGATAAAATTGTCTGTGGATCTGAAACGATGGTGGTGTATCTGTCTTCCACAAATACTTCCTGCTTCAGAAGGCGGAGGTCCGAACACCATAAGGTCCCCCAGCGAATCTGTCCATTGCCTGCCATGCAGCAATCTTTTTCTTACTATGTGCCTTAAACCATGGCATCAACAAGAAATGGAGAGGCTACAACAGAAACAGAGAATCAACTGGTCTTTCAAAGGACTTGATCCAGGGATGGGATTCGGAGGTCGAATTTTTTTACTTCAGTGGGTCCCACATCTGAAAGGTCCCTTCAGGCTGCTGGCTCGCCTCCGACACAACCTTTCTGTTGGGTTGAAGCAGGTGGTGGTAGCTCTTGCTGTTCTGTTTGTATTTGGTTTTTTTCTTTCCCTATTATTTCTATGTATGCAGTATTGTTCTAGCATTTGATTGTGAACTGATAAATTATTTTGATGTGATGTTTGCCCCTGCGATGTCTCTTCACTTAGAACAGTGTTTACCGACTCGGACATTGTAGGGTACTCTGCTAGCTCAGTTGGTATCATGCTGGACTATAGAGCGGGTGGCCCGGGTTCGAATCCCAAACTAGGTCATTTTGGGGAGTTTTCAAGGCTGTCAACCCATTTGGCACAGTCCTATCAGAGACAGGCGTGAAATTCAGAGGTCCCGTCTCTGAAATAACCTAATATTTTTTTATAAAGGCATCAAACCCAAAAAATATTGGATGGTATATCCTACTAGAAGGCACTTGGTAATTTTGGTGGGCGGTGGGGATCACCCGGGCAGTGACAGGTGTTATTTTATGCTCCCTTTTGAAATACATGTAGGTGGATGGTACCGAAACGTTAACCTCTTAAAGGTGGCAAAGGGGGGTTGGCTATACTGAGGTTGACAGGCACTGGCTCAGAGAGCTGCAGTGGTCTCTATACTGCCTGTGGTTTGGAAGTTAGACTGGAGACTTCCTGTGAACTGGCCTCTGTGGTGTATGGTTTGGCGCTTCACTGTCGCACATGGGAGACCCGAGTTTGATTCCCGAGTGGGTAGAATTTTTATCAAGTATCTCAGTCTCTCTGCTGGTATGTTGTATCCCTCGCAGCCTGGGTTGGCCCTAACAGGCAGGGCCAATAGCCCACCTCCTGTTAATGGAGGGCGTAAAAATACACAAACATTAAATTTTAAAATAATTTTTTTAACTTCGTGTGAAATTTAACACAGATTTTACATATAGGGAAAAAACAGAAGATAAAGAAATTCTTCTCATACCACACTACATTGCCACTAGCGTCTGTGGTGTAATGGTCAGCCTCTTCGCCTTCCTCGAGTGGGGAAGTTATTTTGTCATGTGTCTCCATCTGGTGGGGGGGGGGGGGGGGGATGCTGCATCTCTCTTTGCCTGGGGTGTATGGTATTTTCTTTCTTCCCATTTATTTCCGAAATAGAATGATAATAATGGCAATAATGTCGTCCTTTCTTTGGATTGTTATTTGGTGACTGCTGTCTGTGGTGTAGCGATTAGGCACTTCTCCGTCATTCACAGGAGGTCCATGTTCGAATCCCAAGTGGGGAGAATTGTCATGGAATACCTCGGTCTTTCTACCTCCTAAATGATCTAGTGTCTGTGGAGGCGAAAAACTTCTACAATTGCATTTTGTTGTTGTAGTTATTTGGCTGTTTAATTTCATCAACTATATTTGACCTCCGAAAGTTGACTTTGTAAAAGAAAACCACTAATGTGTGATCGGAATCTGAATCTGATGTAAAGTCACTTTTTGACAGTGAATTCTTTTCAGTAATTGAACACGAATTAAGTAGTTGTATGGCATTGGAGTGAAAACAATGAAAACAATCTGGTTTAGAACAAATTTAACCTTTGAAGAGAATGCAGTGAGTTTTATTTATTTGTATCTTAATTATATTGTCTAGCATAGCAGAATGAATTGAAAATGGAAATTTTTTGGTGTATGAAATTTCACTATGTATGTGTTTAAAATGCAAAGAATGTAATATACATATATACAAAATATAATTCGGGACTTGAAAAGCTGTTCACTATGTGCATGTTAGCCATGTGCGTGGTAGGATGTATTTTGAAGTACTTTATTTTATGGATGCGAGAGAACTGGTGTCTGTGGTGAAGCAACTAGGCTATCACTCGCAGGAGACCCGATTTCAATTCTCGGGTGGGGAGAAATTTTATCGAGTATCTCGGTCTTTCTGCTGGGATGTTTGTTGCCTTCTTAGCTTGGATAGGCCCTGACAAATGATCTGAACTATGTGGATAGAGATGTAAGAAAAACGACATTCATTTATTTTCTTTTTTTTTTTTTTTTTTTCCCCAATTTTTAATATCAAGATTTGTCAGTTTGTTACCTTGTCAGTATTCTACTCCTCAGGGTATCAGGACTGTGTGCGATGCTTCTGCTGTGGCCTTGGCCTTAGAAGTTGGCGACCAGGTAAATATTACAATTGGTCACTGTCTATGAAAATGTCTTCTACTTTATTGTTGATAGCCCTCTGATGTAGTGTACTACTTCATGGATGGTTGGCAGGTGCTATATGGTGTGGTTTGATCCTTTTTTCCTGTCAAATATTTATCATCCTTGTCTCTGCGCCTTCCTTTCTTTGTATGTCACTCTCTGGTAACTGTGGGTGGCTGGAGGGTGCCACTGGTAGGGCCTACTTCTTTACTTTCCCTCTATTGTGTCTGTTTGTCTGTCTTACTTTTTCCCAGCACTAAATGACCATTATTGTGTCAATGTGCTTCTCTATACTAAATCAAACAAATGTCTAGTAACTAGTGCTGGCCCCATTCAATTCTACTATTCAACCCTCCTGACATTTGCGCAATTCACAACTATTCAAAACATGGCAGAGCCATTAGCCATTCGAAGGCTTTATGATTTTTTTTTTGGTTAAGGGATTTTTGTCTCAAAGCACGTAGTAAAATTAGAGCATGATATAACATAATCAAAACTCGCTGAGGTCATTTCAACAATGTGTTGGAGTTGATGATTACGGGACGGAACGATAAGGGGAGCTGACAGAAGTTATAAAAATGCCTCTAAGAGGCACAAGTCACGCCTTGAATAACCATTGCTTGCCGCCTTGCTCGAAATTCAAAGCATTAGGCTCAGTAGTCACACCATGAATAACTCAAAGGACCATCATTTTGTAACACAGTGGGTGGTTTTTCATAGGCTGGCACACGGAGCTCCCCGTGCAATATTAAAAATTGAACGCATTAGTCTATACCATAATGATGCGAATGTTGATGTTTCATCGAAATGGCTCATCACTACCAGTAACGCCTAATCTTCGGCAGTTGTATGACCTAATTGTGCTGAAAGTGCCATAAAACGGATACATACTAATTCTACTACCTCTACCATGTGGATGGTTGCTGGCTGGCGGTGCTGTAGTCTACTCCCTCTACTTCTTGCCAGTGTTTCTGTTTGTTCACACTGTCACCCTGATCTGGACTTGATTATAAATAGGACTTTTATCTCACTGACTGTCTGGAAATTATTGTGAGGCAAAAAAGTCACTGTGATTTGGTGGGGGGGGGGGGGGGGGGGATTTGTTTTTTTCTGGTGAGCGATAATTTTATGTTTGATCTGACCTCTAACGTTTCATGTTTGGTCATGGGTGGTTGGAGGGTGCCTCTGGTAGGTATTACTTATTTACTTTCCCTCTGTTGTTTTTTTTTCTATCTGTCTTACTTTTTCCCAGCACTAAATAACCATTGTTGTGTTGATGTGCTTGTCTTTACAAAAGAACAACAACAAAATATTTTTAAAAAACCTAAACATGCTTAATCTGACTTTTATGATCTTTCATGTTTGATCTGACCTTTCATGAGATCTTTCATGTTTGATCTGACCTTTCATGAGATCTTTCATGTTTGATCTGACCTTTCATGAGATCTTTCATGTTTGATCTGACCTTTCGTGAGATCTTTCATGTTTGATCTGACCTTTCATGAGATCGTTCATGTTTGATTTGACCTCCATAGCTGACAACCCCAGTACATAAAAAAATGTTTGAGGGATAGGGTATGGAAGTCCGTTTCATGTTGGAAAATACATATTCTCTGTTTACTAATATTAGTATTGCTGCTCCCCACGGATTTGCTGATGCTGAAAAAATTATGAACTTTCAAGACTGGATTTGTGAATAATAATGAGAACAAAGGCGCCAATAAGTCTATTGTAGTATCTGTTGCCATAGTTAAACATTGAGTATGAATTTATTGAATGCAGAAAAGTATGTGTGAAGAGTTTGGAGGGGGGTTTACTTGACCAGTGTCCACCTTCATGACTTGCCACATGGATAGAATCTGGGGGGTTTTGTTGTTGGCAACTATGGACCTTTAACATGCTCCACCAACGCAATGCACAGCTCGCACAACCTTTGTCCCCACGTACCAGGATGCAGATGGGGTACATCACTACTATACCTGTGTCTCTGCAAAAGTACCCCAATCATTATGAAATTTTCAGCATATTGAGAAAATTGAACATGATGGTCACATGTTCATCAAGAAAGGAATTAGAATCGGCACTAAAAACATTAGATCTAGCACATTCATCACCTGAATTTTCATCGCGGCATAAGTGTATAGCAGCACTCATGCTAGCTCCACTTGACATTTTCCAAAAAACATTTTACTCCAATTGATGCAAATAAGCTGATTTTCGCCCTCAAAGGCCACACAAACCATTCAGAAAGGATATTATAACTTTGACAAGTATGCACGTCTAAAAAGAGATCATTGCTACAACATTTTTGTTGCTGTATCACACCGACGCCGATGGGCTTCCCATGAGGGAAAGGGACAGCTTCTTACTGTTGCGAATCGACGTCCCGTGGGGGCAAAGTGTTAATGTTTCATTTCACCTCTGACCTTTCATGTTTGTGCTGGTCAGGTGACAATGTGTACCGGGAACACAAGAGACACAAAGCGGACTGCAAGTACCTGAAGGCACAGCTGGCTGTACTGGGCCCAGACATTCTGTCGGACACCAACTCTGGTTCTCTGCGTAACTACACAGGTGAGCACTCACAGACCTGCAACTCATCCCGATGCTATTGGGATATCCTAATTTTTTTACCCCAAATCTCAAACATCCCGATTTCGAAGACATGCATCCCAATTTTTCTGTTCCATCTGTTGCGCGGGATTTTCCCTCAAACTTAATCTGTCTTCGTGTAATTATGCACACCCCTCGAAAAACTCGGCTGTCTCCAGACAAGGTCTGCAAGCAGGACCCCTCTGTCAACTCTTTGTTTTATTTGTAACCTCGGCACGCTGCATTTTGTCCTTCAGTATTTATCTTCGAACTGGGCTGAGTATATTTTCGGCTTTAGTCGTCCACCGGACTGGCCTGTGCACACCAGGACTCGAACTCTGTACTTTCCTCCCGACCAACAAATTCCCCAGTATCTTTGCCTTGATGCCCTTCTTTTGACTTTCCTTTCTCCCTGCTCTCATCCTTGCTTATTCCAGTTGGTGGTTGGAGGGTGCCACTGGTAGGTCCCACTTCTTTTCTCTTCCATTGAAGTTTCCGTCTGTCTCTCTTTCTCTTTCCCTAATCTAAATGACTGTCATTGTGTGGATGTGCTGCTGTTTACTCAAACAACAAACAAATTTGCTTGTTTCTCAATACAAAATGCTGTCATCAAGGCAATATCAGTCATTCCACAAGTTGTTTTCTTTTAAGTCTGGAGAAAATTAAAGAGCTCACAAATCAGAACCTGGACTTGACCACTTGTTATTTATTTCTCAGTTAAAAGGTAGGAAGGAAATAACGAAACAGGACAAAACTATATTGTAAGATGTCGCTTGTTGTCTTTATCCGAATTACAGCTTTTTCTGGATTCCTCCAGAAATTTATTTCGGTAATTGTTTTGTTTTGTGTGTGTTTTTTTATAATGCAAGTGTTTTTACACCCCGGTCATTACAACTTAGATCATTTAGGAGGCGGGCTTCCGGTCCTGCCTGCCAGAGCCTACCCAGATTGAGAGGGATACAACATCCCATCAGAAAGAACGAGATACTTGATAAAATTTCTTTCCACTTGAGAATCAAACTCAGATGTCCTGTATTCAACAGCAAAGCGCCTTACTGCTACAAACCAGGTGCCAGATTGGGCAATTGTGAAGTGACACTGACGATACACTTCTCATCAACTCACCACCATCAAACAACCAGATGGTTAACTACCCCTTATCACATGAATGGGCCTTTTTAGCGCTATTCTTTTGTAATCCCATCCTTTTTCAGTTTTTAGGGGGGGGGGGGGGGGTGCTTGGTTGTTTGTTTGTTTTTTGTTGTTGTTTTTTTTGGGGGGGGGGGGGGATTTGCTGGGGTTTTTTGGTAAACACACTGTTGAAAACAATAAGGAAGAGACTTTTTGTTATTTTTGTTGTTATCTATCCAGAAGGAAGGGACAAATGCAGTTTCTGGGACACTTGAATAGGCATAGGGGCTTTGCACTTCTAGCTCTTACTGGTACAACTGAAGGGAAAAGAAACAGAAGTAGACCTGGAGAAATGAATGTCGAACCATGATCACCAATGTCTGTTGCAGATCTGGCGCTTGATGATGACGAATAAGACTTCTATGGCGCTTGCAACATAATAAGGTCTTTAAGTGCCGAAGATTAAAGGTCTTAAAATAGAGTAACATGAAATTTGATCAAAATTGCTTTTTCAGACCTCCCACGAGACGGGCAGCCGGCTCAGACAGAAACACCAAACACCCCAGAGGAAGCGAACCTTCAAGTCAGCCTTCCGCCGGAAGGTGCTGTTATGTCAGCAGCTGACATGTCCACAGGCACAGAGCAGCGTCCACATTCCATCGTCCCAGTCTCTGGAGTTGCGGTTAGTCGGACACCGCCCGTGTCGCTGGCCATAGCCAATTGTGTTGGCGCGACTGCTGGGTCACATCCAAACCAAGCACCTGGTAAGGTTCCTTCCTCCTGTCCCTCGTCTTGTGAGGACTTTGTGTCGCCTGATGGGGTGCTGGGTTTGTTTTCCTCGTTATATTTTTTATTATTTTGATATTTTTTACGGGGGGTGGGGGACGATGGTCAGTGAACCTGTGTGAATTCGCATGACATGCTACAGCATTGTGTGAGTGTGAGTACCGCCATTTTTTTGAGTTGCCAATATTTATTCAAAGTCTGAGCATTGCAAAATATGACTCCGGAAGGGGGGGGGGGCGGCTTATTGATTTTTTTAACCTTATCCTTAGGTCGTGACGGTGCGTTACTAGCGTATCCATGCGACTTGGGGAACTCTGTGCCAACACTTTCGAAGAGGAAATTTGCTGGTTAATCTGATCTGTACGCTTTGCATAGCAGTCTGTCTAAATAATTTTTTGAGAAATACTGAATGTTTCAAAGAGATCTTCGTGCTAGAAATATTCTAAAATGTCAAGAATACAACCCCAGGGGTGCAAAATGACCCCAGGGCGTACGGATAGGGTTAAAGATACACTTGGGGGGTGATGAAGGCAACTTGATGACAGGTTTTAGAATTTTGATTAGAGCTCTCTGCAAAGCACGTGTTGGTGCAGGCCTTGTGTGGAATCGGGATCCACCATACCTTGTAAGCCTTGTTATTGTTTGCTTTTCTTTAATGGGTGATAGTGATAGTAAATTATTACTATATTGTAGCTTTCTGTTCAAGATCGGCAGATTTTCAGTGTCACTGCATCTTGCCCTCCCTCAGTTCTTACAACTCTCACAACAATAGGTCTACTTGAGCCATTCAAGTTATTACTCTACTTTGAGTTTGGGCAATAATCTTGATGAAAAAAATAGGTGTTATGGGTTGTTGGTATTCTCTTCACACAGGCTTCCAAATGCCATTTTTAACTGTCGAAAAGCACTAAATTTCAGTTCCACCGGGACGCTTGATGGGGGCCTTTGCAGCCCCCAGGACCCCCCCCCCGGCCAGAATTTTCCTTACTTTTCATGGGGTATGTCCCATGCCCATTCCTCTGTCACTGACACCATATGAATAATAATGTGAGTTAAGCTTATTTTGTTTGCCCTTCCTTCCATTTTATTTGATGTGTGGGGTTGGTTGGGTTTTTTTTGGAAAGGGGGTGTTGGGGGAGGGGGGGGGGGGGTCATTGACCAGGGATTTGAGCTATACAAATGACGTGTATGTTATTATATTTTATTGTGTTGAATTTCTTCTCTTAAATACTAAATTAATCAGAACCCCCTCCGCATTTTTTTGCAGGATGCATAGAGAAATCAACACAGAATGTCTCCCTACTGAAAGTTCTTAAAAAGGAAAACGATTTACTTCAGAAGCAGTTCCAGTGCCGTATTTGCTTACAGCGCTCGGTCAAGGAGCTCTTCTTGCCCTGCGGAGATCTCTACACTTGTTCCGCTTGTGCTAAGATCCTGACCCATTGCCCCTGTGGCGAAAAAATTCTTGCCACTGTATCAACATATTTTGTCTAAAAGTTCTCTCGAATTGAGTTTGTAACATCTTGAAATGATATTTTAGAACCAATCCAGAAGCTGTACACTCCATTTTAGAACTGGTTAGCGTTTTTTGTTTTTAACTGGAGAAAAAAAATAATCGAGCGAAAGGACAGATTTTGTCAATTTGTCTCAAATTTCACTCACATTTGAGTGTACAAAGAAAATCAATTTTCAGTCAAATTTGATTGCCTCCCAGAAAATTGAAGTTTTTATTTGTAATGAGGCCGCAGGACTTTCATAACAACTTTTGAGACGCATGTTTTCGTTAAAGACTTGCTCAGCCTGTGAGCACTTCTGTGGTAGTTTCATTCTGTTGATGATTCATCAGTATAGTTACATCCCCGATCAGTCCATCACACTTGGTGTAAATCCATTTATTTTTCCTCGAGTGATCTTGGGAAATGTAAACATCTAATATAGCAAACCCTTAATAATGTATTAACATGCCTTAATGGCAGTTCCTCATTCTAGATTCATTATGGGTGATTCATCATTATTGACAGTAACCAACTGTGTTATTAAGTAACAGATATCTTAACAGTCTGATTGATTCATTCATGAATGAGAGGTACTGCTACCGTCATTTAGTAGCAGAAATCTAAGTCGGAAATTATACCTCTAATTTGAACAAGAGTTCAGTTTGGCTTTTTTTTTCTACATTTTTTTTCTTAACTAAGTGACAACTGAATTTTGCGGACAGATGTGTCAGGCGTATATACAGTTTTTAACTATGAAATGAATCCAACTTTCCTGTCTTTTGGTGTATTTTAGGGTCTGTTAGAGATGAAACACTCAGAGGAATTTCCAAGACGTGTTAACGTTCATAAGGGATTTGTCAATCAAGTCCAGACTTGAAAAAATGAAAATGCCTTTACAAAACGAATACCCAGGTTATACATCATTTTCTCCAGCACTGCTATAGGAACTTCCAATAAGACAGGCCAAACCATTGAAGGAAGGAAGGAAAGGAAGGGGCTAGGGGGTGCAGAGAAGGCAAGGACATGATATGATGATAATGATTGTAGACTTGATCATGACAGGCTCATTCTGCTGTACACAGTTGGGTGCAAACTTGATTTGTCACGTGAAAGTCCAGGGGGTTCAAGTCCAAATTATTTTCATTTATCTATCCTGAAATTTTCGTCTTCCTCCCTCTTACCTTTGAGATCAAGTGAAAATGACTTTCCTCATTTCAAAAAGGCCTTAAAAGTTCAATAGAACCAGTGGTGTTGCTGGGCTAGGGTAGGACCTGTGTGTGGTGTGAAACTGATAGATTTTTAATGCAGAAGAATCTAGGCAGTGAGGTGGTGCTAGGTTTGGAGCCAAGGTTTCCGTAGCTATGTGTGCCTCTAGACTCGTCCTTGCGACAGTCCCAAGCCTGTAAAACTCAGAGGGCAAAATTTGGTCACGTCATTTTGGTAACTCACTATCGGAACTGACCATATATATCACAGTGAACACTTTCTAAACTTCTTCAGAAAGAAACAAAAGAAGGTTTCTTGAAACGAATTTGGGGATTGCAGAATGATGCCTATGAAAATCCCCCTCCCCCCCCCTTCCCCAAATTCGTTTCTTGAGATCCGGAGATAAAGCCGTCATTTGAAATAAGATATTAAGGGACATCTTAGCCTGCCATTTGGAATACAATCTTGTATAAAATCAGGTAAGCTGCAACTTTGACCCAATTTGAAAAAGAGCCTGTAGACTCATTTCTTTAACACCGGGTCTTGGATATCGACTTTTCTCATTTTTCTTGTTCCCCATTTCCATCTATTTAACTCATAATTTCGAATAAACTGCAAATCTTTCTTTCATTTTCTCAAAACTTTGGAAAAATGACTCTGATGATGTGCATTTTCGATAAGTGCTGGCAAAGGATGTGATTATTTACTGTATCTTTAACCAAAGGTCTTTCATGTTGTTTTTCGTCTTTTTGTTCTTGTCTTTTCCAGTTTTGTGCTGGAAACATGAAATTGCTGTTGTTTTGGGCGGGGGGGTTGTCAGGTGGTTGTTTTTTTGAGTTGCCTACTCTTTATTTTGGTAAAAGATGATTTGCTGCTCAATATGATTTCAAATTACAATTCTTTTGCATTCTTAGTGATCTCATCCAGATTTATGTTCCATCTAGATCACTAAGATCAGGCGATCAGTATCTTTTTAGGGTTCCTAGAAAAGGGGGTAAAAAAAAAAAGTAAAATAAAAAATAAAAAAAATAATTAGCTGAAAGATCGTTTGCCCACCTTGCTCCGTCAGTTTGGAACTCTCTTCCCCAACCCTTGAGACATACAACATCTGAGTCTAAATTTAATAAAATCTTTAAAGACACATTTAATGACATCCTTTTTTATGTCAGTAGATTCATGTTCAATACAATGTTATGTAAATGACTAAGTATCCATTTATGTATTTTGTGAATTGCATTGTGTATTTTATTTTTTGCTCTTTTCGTGACGATGTGTAAGCGTGCGCGTGTGATAAACAAGTAGATGTGTGTGTGTGTTTGGCATACATCTGTGTGCACATGTGTGCGTGTTATGTGTTCGTGAGTGTGTATGTGTCTGTTTGTGTGTGTATGTGTGTGTGTTTGTGTGTGTGTATGAGTGTATTTTTGTGTTTGTGTAGCGTGCATGAATATTGTTCGTACATGCATTTATGTAAAGCGCCTAGAGCTGTGTTTACACGGGAGTGGGCGCTATAGAAATGATCTTCATTATTATTATTATTATTATTATTATTATTATTATTATTATTCCATGGTAAAGTATGAGCTGGTTCTCTCTGTCTACTTTGCAAGCTCTCCAGGTTAAAGAGCTGCAGAAAAGTAAGAACAATTGTCTGTGAAGGGCTCTATTTTCTGGGGAAAGAGAGAAACTGATATAAATGATGACACATTCTAGTAGCTCTGGTAGTAGATACCATCACTTTGTTCAACACAAAAACCCTCCAAGTGTCCCTAGCAACTAGCCTGAGGTCTCGAGAGAAGTTTGATGATTTCACCATATTATGTTGGAAAATACTTGAGAACTGGCAAACCAAGCAAGTTAAGACTATAATAGGGCCTACACTTTTACTTTTACATTGTCAGAGAGTAAATTATAATTGGGAAGAAAAGAGAGCTCATTTATAAAGGGGATTAAATGTTTTTAATGATATTTTAGAAGACAAAATAAACACATGGAAAAAAACCCAACTCAAATTACAGCAGATTAAATTTTACAGCCAATTAAATCAGCTGAGATGACACAGAATAAAACTTATGGCTGATTTATTTGGCCATCAACAGTTGGAGGGTTAATGTTACGTGAACATCTTGTCATTGTATGTGTGAAATGAATACTGTTTTTCTGTTATACAGGATCAACTGGGCGTATTACACGTGATTGTGAAGATGCTCAAAATTATGGTCATCTTTCATTCAGCTTATAAACATTTGGGAAGTTAAATAGGTTTTAACTTTTTTTAACTTTTGTCTTTCTCATGTTTTGATCATTTTGCAGTGAGTTTGCTGAGTATATCAATTTTGGGGATGGGTTTGTTATGTAACATATTATGAATTTTCTACTTATCTTTGAACATTTTGACTTCTGCAGATTTTTTATGCATTAAGAGCTCTGAATTGTGTAATCATTTGTAGTTTGGGGTCTGTGGTTTCCTTCCATATTTACCAAATTATGTGCATATTTTGAACTGAGCAGGACGGCCCAATATAATACAGATACCGGACTTCAAGTGTGATGCGATCAAGAAGAAGAAGAATGTGCATATTTGGCGAATCTGCTTTCTTTCTATACAGTTATGAAATGCTCATGTATGTTTTTGCATTGCGGAGGTCATTACCATCAGTAAAATTTTGATATGTTGCACCAGCAAACTGAGTTGTAAACCAATATTTTCATCATTTATCAACATAATTTACTTCTCTTTCCTTTAAACTATGTTTTCACTTGTAATTTATAATATTGTATCTGCATATTATTTGTTTTACAATGCGTGTATACTGCTGGTGTGTCTATATGAACGTTTGCAATAAGTTTTTATCTGTATTTATGGATGCTGCTAATAGCTAATTGTGTGCAATTTGAATAGGTCATCCACTGCTTATAATCTCTCTGAAGTTCCCTCATGTGTTTGGGTCAGGTTTGTGCTCCATGTCTACTCCTTTGCTGTGCCTCTGTCCCTAAAAATGTACCATATTATTTATATTGATCTAATACTTTGGCCTTTCGATATCATCCTCATTTTAAGATTTTTACATTTTTTTAAAACATAAGATGATACAATAACTAATGACAAGAACGGTTTCTTGCACTTAGGTCTATATGAATTGGACTATTTTTTGTGTGAATTAATCGCCAAAAATAATTGTATTATTGAATACATTTCAAAGGATAAATGTTCACAATTAATTCGGTTCTGTACTTCCATTTTGATCATTGTTGCAGTTTCTTTTCATATCTGATGAAATGTATATGTCATGTCCTTTTTTCTGTTTTTATCTGATGACATGTGTGTGTCCTGTTTTGTGTTCATATCTGATGAAATGTATATACCATGTCCTTTTTTCTGTTCACATCTGATGAAATATGTATGTAATGTCCTTTTTTCTGTTCATATCTGATGACATGTGTAGGTCCTGCTTTCTGTTGTGTTTGCCTGTACAGTTTTCTTGTTATGTGTTAGTTGTGAGTGAGTGTAATGGGGAGGGAGGGAGAGAGTGTATGAGTGAGGGAGAGAGTGTATAAGTGAGGAAGGGAGTGAGTGTAATGGGGATGGAGGGAGTGAGTGTATGAGGGAGGAAGAGAGTGTATGAATGAGAGAGGGCAAGAGTGTATGGGTGAGGGAGAGATTTAGTGTAATGGGGATGGAGGGAGTGAGTGTATGAGGGAGGGAGAGAGTGAGGAGTGTATGAGGGAGATACAAAGAATGTGAAGGAGTGAATGTATTAACTTTTTATAAGTGTGAGGGAGAATGTGATATATTGATGTGTTGCCATGCTTTTAACATGTACAGTCGGAATTGTCTAAGAGTAAGACGACCACCCATTGTCGAGGAGATAAGTGGCAATCTTGAGCAGGTGGATGTTGTACACAGTGTCGTTATAATTTTAAAGCAATGCAAGGGTGGAAATGGGAAGTGTCCGTTTAAATATGTGATTGTCTTATAATACAGTTGGCCGACAGGTGCGACTGTGTATTAATTTGTGTTTCAGAGGCTGGTTAAGCCGCATTAAGTTTGTTTTTTTTTTGGGGGGGGGTTGGGGGGGGGTGGGGGGGGGGGGGGGGGGGGGGGGGGGGGGGGGGGGGGGGGGGGGGGGGGATGCTGCATCTCTCTTTGCCTGGGGTGTATGGTATTTTCTTTCTTCCCATTTATTTCCGAAATAGAATGATAATAATGGCAATAATGTCGTCCTTTCTTTGGATTGTTATTTGGTGACTGCTGTCTGTGGTGTAGCGATTAGGCACTTCTCCGTCATTCACAGGAGGTCCATGTTCGAATCCCAAGTGGGGAGAATTGTCATGGAATACCTCGGTCTTTCTACCTCCTAAATGATCTAGTGTCTGTGGAGGCGAAAAACTTCTACAATTCCATTTTGTTGTTGTAGTTATTTGGCTGTTTAATTTCATCAACTATATTTGACCTCCGAAAGTTGACTTTGTAAAAGAAAACCACTAATGTGTGATCGGAATCTGAATATGATGTAATGTCACTTTTTGACAGTGAATTCTTTTCAGTAATTGAACACGAATTAAGTAGTTGTATGGCATTGGAGTGAAAACAATGAAAACAATCTGGTTTAGAACAAATTAAACCTTTGAAGAGAATGGAGTGAGTTTTATTTATTTGTATCTTAATTATATTGTCTAGCATAGCAGAATGAATTGAAAATGGAAATTTTTTGGTGTATGAAATTTCACTATGTATGTGTTTAAAATGCAAAGAATGTAATATATATATATACATAATAAAATACGGGACTTGAAAAGCTGTTCACTATGTGCATGTTAGCCATGTGCGTGGTAGGATGTATTTTGAAGTACTTTATTTTATGGATGCGAGAGAACTGGTGTCTGTGGTGAAGCAACTAGGCTATCACTCGCAGGAGACCCGATTTCAATTCCCGTGTGGGCAGAGTTTTTATCAAGCATCTCGGTCTTTCTGCTGGGATGTTTGTTGCCTTCTTAGCTTGGATAGGCCCTGACAAATGATCTGAACTATGTGGATAGAGATGTAAGAAAAACGACATTCTTTTATTTTATTTTATCTTTTTTTTTTTTCCCCAATTTTTAATATCAAGATTTGTCAGTTTGTTACCTTGTCAGTATTCTACTCCTCAGGGTATCAGGACTGTGTGCGATGCTTCTGCTGTGGCCTTGGCCTTAGAAGTTGGCGACCAGGTAAATATTACAATTGGTCACTGTCTATGAAAATGTCTTCTACTTTATTGTTGATAGCCCTCTGATGTAGTGTACTACTTCATGGATGGTTGGCAGGTGCTATATGGTGTGGTTTGATCCTTTTTTCCTGTCAAATATTTATCATCCTTGTCTCTGCGCCTTCCTTTCTTTGTATGTCACTCTCTGGTAACTGTGGGTGGCTGGAGGGTGCCACTGGTAGGGCCTACTCCTTTACTTTCCCTCTATTGTGTCTGTTTGTCTGTCTTACTTTTTCCCAGCACTAAATGACCATTATTGTGTCAATGTGCTTCTCTATACTAAATCAAACAAATGTCTAGTAACTAGTGCTGGCCCCATTCAATTCTACTATTCAACCCTCCTGACATTTGCGCAATTCACAACTATTCAAAACATGGCAGAGCCATTAGCCATTCGAAGGCTTTATGATTTTTTTTTTGGTTAAGGGATTTTTGTCTCAAAGCACGTAGTAAAATTAGAGCATGATATAACATAATCAAAACTCGCTGAGGTCATTTCAACAATGTGTTGGAGTTGATGATTACGGGACGGAACGATAAGGGGAGCTGACAGAAGTTATAAAAATGCCTCTAAGAGGCACAAGTCACGCCTTGAATAACCATTGCTTGCCGCCTTGCTCGAAATTCAAAGCATTAGGCTCAGTAGTCACACCATGAATAACTCAAAGGACCATCATTTTGTAACACAGTGGGTGGTTTTTCATAGGCTGGCACACGGAGCTCCCCGTGCAATATTAAAAATTGAACGCATTAGTCTATACCATAATGATGCGAAAGTTGATGGTTCAGCGAAATGGCTCATCACTACCAGTAACGCCTAATCTTCGGCAGTTGTATGACCTAATTGTGTTGCAAGTGCCGTAAAACGGATACATACTAATTCTACTACCTCTACCATGTGGATGGTTGCTGGCTGGCGGTGCTGTAGTCTACTCCCTCTACTTCTTGCCAGTGTTTCTGTTTGTTCACACTGTCACCCTGATCTGGACTTGATTATAAATAGGACTTTTATCTCACTGACTGTCTGGAAATTATTGTGAGGCAAAAAAGTCACTGTGATTTGGTGGGGGGCGATAATTTTATGTTTGATCTGACCTCTAACGTTTCATGTTTGGTCATGGGTGGTTGGAGGGTGCCTCTGGTAGGTATTACTTATTTACTTTCCCTCTGTTGTTTTTTTTTCTATCTGTCTTACTTTTTCCCAGCACTAAATAACCATTGTTGTGTTGATGTGCTTGTCTTTACAAAAGAACAACAACAAAATATTTTTAAAAAACCTAAACATGCTTAATCTGACTTTTATGATCTTTCATGTTTGATCTGACCTTTCATGAGATCTTTCATGTTTGATCTGACCTTTC
>NW_004797502.1:537895-553445 GCF_000002075.1 Aplysia californica
GCCACAACCTTCCACTTCCCCCCACCCCTGGACAACTACTACATACCACCAAAAATGGTTAATGGTTAATTGTTTTAAAATATGGCCAATGACAGTCCCAAGCCTGCATACCAGGAACATCACTGTAGACTGCCAACTGAATCAGTAGTCACACGGTCTGATGGTAGAGGGTCAACTAAACCAGAAACATCTCGGTAAACCTTCAACTAAACCGGCATTGTTTTTAACAGTGGAAGATCAACAAAGTTTACTCGTATATTCCTATTTTATCTTATCTTTTTTTATAACGATAAAGTAAACTTTACTTAAGCAGTCTCTTGAGCACATAATTTTGAACTTACCAATTTGAATGTACAGTTTATTATTTAATACATTTCAAATTGCATTTTTTTAAAAATCATCTTCCCTTTGTATCCTTTCATGACGAAGTCCATTTGGCGAAGGGCGAAAGCCCACTACCAACTGGATTGATAGCAACAACGTAATGAAGATTTGATCATCTCTTTTCTGAAGGTATCAGACATCCAAGTACAAGTGGACAGGGGATCTATTAAACAGAAATTCACAAACATTCTTTTATATGTCTTTTTTACAGAACATCTTTTATTTTTTAGTTATAATCTAGATAGCCTACCATATTTTTTTTTGGGGGGGGGGGGGGTTTTCTAAAGTTATTGAAAATAGTTATGTTTGTCATTGTACATGTAGCAATAGCATGGGAATTTATGCTCTATGGTGCCATGCTTCAATACTGTGTTGGAGCATGCTGAAGGCGATGTGAATTTGATTCCCGTGTGGGCAGAGTTTTTATCAAGCATCTACATCTTTCTGCTGGAACGTTGTATCCCTCTCAGCCTTTTGGGTCCTAATAGGCAGAGTCAAAGCAGCCCATCTGTTAAATTATCTAAAATGTGTCAATTTGGACGTATATCTTCTAGAACTTCAATTCTGAACGATAAATTTGACATGACTTTGTCAAAAATGTTTATTATGGAGCACTTTTTTTACAATGCTTTTACGCATGTAAATTGAATGGGTCCTCATTTTTAAACATTACAAAACGTTTTTATATAAACATTTTGATGTATGATTTGGAATGTAAGTCAGGCTTTCGGTTGAAAATGTTATTCCTTTTGTTTCTTTCACACTTGTGGCAGCTAAATGGAGTCATGATTTATTTCTAAAGATTTCACCAATGACGTTTATATTGCTTGTGTATACCTATGAGTATATTGTTTGTTGATGTAAAAATAGTACATATATGATTTATGGACATAAAAGTTGATGGTTCAGCGAAGATATTTGTCTTATGTATCATATTCAGTATTTTTCTGTGCTTGATACGTAAGATACCAGCCTTTTCTAATTGTTCCACCGTGTTCCTTACTTCAAATGTTCTTTTTTCTCCTGATATTACTACATTTGATTTTTTTATTGTACATATATGTGTGTTTTTTTTGTTTTAAATGCAAGCTCATATCTTGAATTTATAGTATACATAAAATTGACTGGAACAATATTTTCGATTTTTGAGGGTATTTGTTCAAAATCTAAAATAAGCCTTTTCCTGCTTCAAATTTTGTTGCACAATCACTGCCCAACTTTTGACGGCTTAAAAGAATATATATGGCTCGAGCAATATCATTTGTTTTTGTTGTATACTCAATGGTAGATCAGGGATTTTGTTAGGTGGAGAAATTTTTACAAAAAAGCCTAAAGGTATTATGTAATCGATGCCGAGATTCCACCGTGACTGACGTTACCAGTTCGGTCATCACATCTTGATTTTTTGGTTGGATTGTGGAAGCACTAAATGAAATTATTTTTAAAAATCGTTACAGAAAATGTATCTTTTACGGTCTAAACAAAAGTCTTTACAGGGAATCAGACTTACTTTGCTCACCTCTCTAGCTTCAACAGCACAAGGTCTGCTTCGACTATCAAGGCACCCCAAAATAACAGGTCACAAGAGAGTGACAAACATACAAAAGAAGTAAAGGAAAATGACAATAGTAAGGATCAGGAAAGAAAAAGCAGCAGTTCCCTGTTGTAGATCAGGCACAGTTATATAAATGAGCGTGACATGAGTCAGCCCATTTACAATTCTACTATGCTTGAACGAGAAATGTCCCCCCTTTGGGAATGGCCTAAAGACACTTCAGTCAGTGGCACTGCCCTGGGGGGTATATATATATTTTGATGGACAAAGTATGGACAATAGAAAATATAGTGAAATTCATCTTCAATTTCATGAGAGTTACACCTCCACATAAGGGTGAATTGATTCATTTCCATGGATAGAGATCGTTATTTAATGGAAGGCTAAGTGTTTTTCATTATATTTATAGGACTTTTGTGAAAGACAAACTGTCTGACACTCGTACAGGGTGTGCATAAAACAACAAATGGGAGTCTCCAGAACTCCAGTAGACTGAGATTACCTAGCAAATCGGAATTTCCAAAAGAACATAGTTAAGCAAATGCACTTTTATAAAAATGTGTATTAAGTATTACCATCGGCATTTACAAAATCGCTTGAATAAAGCAAACATCATTTTAAATGTTTATTTTCGCATCATTTGCAATGAGTCTCATACTACTCACTACTGACGGAAACAGAAATCGAGAACAAATATTGCAAATTTGATCGAGGTTCTTCGACGGGAACCCCCCCAGAGAGCTCTGATTTTATTGGAGTACTTGACAGGTCTGTGGTGTAGAGTCACTTCAAAGAACATTTCAAATTTCTATTTTTTATTTAAACACACATATTAAAGAGTTTAAAACACTGAGCACTGAGCTTTTCAAATTTTCAGAATGTCTTTATCGGTTCAAAAGCTGAGCATTAACAAAAAAATGAATTCATCGTCCCAAATAACACCCCCCCCCCCCCCCAACAGATACACACCTTATCCTTCTTTAAATAAGAAAACAGTAATTATTTGGTGAACATAAAAGGAAGTCAGCAATATCAATAATATACATTGCTTTGACAAAAGTATCTAATTCACTAATTAGTGCTAACCTACATATTATGTATAATATATCAAAATATTCCTATCGATTATTGATCATTACACTATATATACACAGCCGCTTGGAGCTGTGACTAGATCTAGAAAGCATAGTTGAGTATGAATTATCACATGTAGGCCTACGCAGATGATAAGCAGTTGTATAAATCTGTTCCACCATTAGTTCTAGATGTTAAAACCTCCCCTGCCACCATGGGTATGTGCATTGATGATGTCAAGAACTGGATGATTGATAATAAGCTCCAGCTTAATGAAAATAATACTGAAACTCGTTTATGTGTAACCCAAAGAAAAGCCAAATCCCCATAGACGTCGAGATCTAGATGGAGATATCTCTAGATCTAGATCATGTTTGTAAATTGTACGATGTGTAAGCGTATGGGGGTGATGTGTGAGTGTCTGTGTGTGTGTGTGTGTGTGTGTGTGTATATGTTTGTGTGTGTGTGAATATTGTTCATTCATGCATTTATGAAAAGCACCTAGAGCTGTGTTCGTGGGCGCTATAGAAATGATCTGCATTATTATTATTATTTTTATTATTAATATTATTGTTGTTATTATTATTATTATTATTGTTATTATTATTATTAATATTATTATTATTATTATTATTATTATTATTATTATTACTATTATTATTATCATTATTATTATTATTATTATTTTAGCCTTAGAGAATTTCTTTACAATAAAACGAGACCAGAAAGGATGGTGCAACACTGCTGCATTTATTAGTGTACTTACAGAGCCTCCAAAGGAACCCCTCTTCAGATCTCTGTTTTGAAGAAAATATTCAAAGAGATTAAGAGCCTGGTCTGATCAATGCCTACCTTTCAGTTAATTGATATCAGATGTAACAACTGCAATTTTGCCTAGTCTTTGTGTTTAATTACTTATTTAAACATCACAAGATCCAAGCTAGATCTACTGATCTGAGGTACCAATTTCACTCACTTAACTCACTGACTTAAGATATATTTATAGATATAGCTCTATATTAAACATAGCAATATGACAGCATCATCAATCCTAATTATTTTTATGGGAAAATGATGGATGGGAGTGGGAGTAGCCAAAGATAGGCTTGTGTCTAAAATGTATGAAGTAGTGTATAGGATAGATCTCAGTTTATTGTTGACAAAGGAAGCCATAGTCAGAGTGCGTTTGGTGCTGAGCTTGCTATATATATATGCACAGCATAATCTCAGTTAGCACTACACTGTGTAGACAAACAATAATCCAGGCTACAAAACAACGTTAAGTTCCCTTTTTTATCTTTAGTGAGTCCAGAGCTGTAGTTGTTTTACTAATGCCCCAAATTAGATTTACTTAAAACAGCAATAGAAGGAACTTTAGTTTAAATGCTGTAAGATATGGTCTACTTTAGTTCTTTTTTTTTTCAAAGTTTAATACCGACGTAAGGAAACACTACTTGTTTGGTATAATAATATAAAAAAAGTGAACATGATAAGAATGAAAAATACAGTTTCCTGTTCAAATGTCACTAAGGAAAGTTTTGCTCGATTTTTTAAATACTAATAGGCCTACACGTATCCATCATTTGTTTGGTTGAATTTGCTTTGTGAAGAGCTTCAGTGCCTTCCTACACCTAATGGAGGAAAAAACTTCTTTTTTTTTATATGGCTCATCTTGGTTTAAATTAAAGCCAAACTTTAATTGGGGGGGGATTGAGATTCGGGAGGAGAGAAAGGGTGGGGTGATTGGGAGGTTTCCATGATACCACATCTTTTCATACTTCTTTTTATAAGTTCGATAGGCCCTATAGATCTACGCTTTGAATCAGTCAATAAGAAATAAACCACTTCGTAGATATAGCGCTGATGAAGAAATAAAGGGTTTTTTGGGGTTCTTTTTTAAAGCCTATATCTCTATCTGTATCTATTTAATAATACATTTGTTTGTAGATCTAGTTGTAGAAAGAACGCTGTATTATTGCTATTTAGTAACCTAGATAGTACGCCACGGCGCCCATGTAAAAAAAAAAAAAAAGTTAACAAGGACCAAGCCGATCGCCTATCGCGTATGAGGGAGATAAAACATGCCTAGCCCATTGCTTTAGCTTGAATTCC
The DNA here is from genome assembly GCF_000002075.1 of Aplysia californica. Classification (NCBI taxonomy): domain Eukaryota; kingdom Metazoa; phylum Mollusca; class Gastropoda; order Aplysiida; family Aplysiidae; genus Aplysia; species Aplysia californica. The sequence continues at coordinate 543,021 of NW_004797502.1, forward strand.
TTCACACATCTCGCCCACTGAAACATGGCGGACGCCGCTGTCAAATGTGGCCATTGCGCAGCAAGGCGAGAGAGGGGCGTACTGTATATCTAGTGCCTATAGTGTACATCCATGGACTAGACCAAGGAGGTTACAGTTTGCGCTAGACTCAACTTATCATGCTGGTGATTTGATTTGATTATTTGACCTAGTGATTTGAATTTGAGGCTTGTGACTTGAACTAGGGGCTTGCGAGCACGAGCGGGTTTGCTACCGGGGTACAGCCCTACTAGTAAAAACGAGAAGAAAAAAAAGGTTTCACAACAGAAAGAAATCAAAATTAGAACTGCAAATAAACAACCACAACAATTAATAAATAAGGGCGTGCGTCAACCCATCCATAGACTGGCCGTTTTAACCCTAAACGCGTGTAATTCAAGAAAAAGTACAGGATCTAACATTAGATCCTGGAATCACACACAAGGGGCCTTCCAGCGTCAGTATTCGTTTTGGGTGGAGGCACGCTGTAGTACATCTTAGGGGACCTAAACAAATGGGTAACATGGAAAGATCAGGGAAACGTAGCTTTTTTTTTAGAGCATCCAAGCAAAGGAATGAATGGAAAACCACGATCGCCGATGTCTGTCGCAGATCTGGCACTGGGTGATGATGATGATAATATAATAATAGTAATAATTATAATGATAACAGTGATAATGATTATAATTATAATTATAATAATGATAATAATAATTAATCACATTTTAATCCTTGTGACGGATGGGTTGGGGTTCGTGAATTCGCCCCTCGCTCAAAAAATAGGTCTCCTGGCGTGAAAACTGGTCACAAACACCCCCTCCCTGCCCCCCCCCCCTTTTGATTACCCTAATTCTAACCCTAAATCTTACTCGAACAGTACTTCTAACTCTAAACCTAACCCAAACTCTAAACCTTACCCTAACTCGACGTGAGTGGTTGGCGGGTGCTCAGGTGGGGTTTGCTCCTTCTTTCCCATCAAACATTTAGCGTCTTTATCTCCCCTCCTTCTTTTTTGTGTTTGTTACTGGCTTGTAACACCTCTAATCTTCGACACTTATATGACCTAATTATTGTGTTGCAAGTGCCGTAAAACTCTTACTATAACTAAAAACTTAACTCGACTCGAAACCTAACCAAAACTTCACAACCCTCAGACTAAACCTAACCCTAACACGAACTCTAACACCCCTATTTAAACATTACTTTGCATTGACCCTAACACTAAACCTAACCGTAACTCTTATCTTAACCCTAACTTTGGCCCCAATTAGGGGGCGTCAGCTGCGGATGAAGGGGGCGTGGGAAGGGTTGTCTGGCTCCCAACAAGACACGTGTCTTCACCATGTCTCTGGCAGGCTGGAAAGTTTCTTCACCAATTCTCTGTCTCTGGCAGGCTGGGAAGTTTTCTTTTCCTAATCCATGTCTCTGACTGGCTGGGAAGTTTTTTACTTCACCAATACTATATCTCTGGCAGGCTGGTAAGTTTCTTCACCTATACTATAATATTATGTCCTTGGCAGACTAATAAGTTACTTCACCAATACTATGTCTCTGGCAGGATGGAAAGTTTCTTCATCAATACTGTAATACTATGTCTCTGGCAGGCAGGTAAGTTTCTTTACCTATACTATGTCTCTGGCAGGCAGGTAAGTTTCTTCACCAATACTATGTCTCTGGCAGGCTGGTAAGTTTTCTTTTCCTAATCCGTGTCTCTGACAGGCTGGGAAGTTTCTTACTTCACCAATACTTTGTCTCTGGCAGGCTGGTGAGTTTCTTCACCAATACTATGTCTCTGGCAGGATAGAAAGTTTCTTCACCAATACTATGTCTCTGGCAGGCAGTAAGTTTTTTCACCAATACTATGTCTCTTTCAGGCTGGGAAGTTTCCTCACCAATACTATGTCTCTGGCAAGCTGGGAAGTTTCTTCACCAATACGTATGTACACGGGTCGTTCAAAAAGTTTTGCCTCCAAGTTCATAATTTCTTTATTACTGATGCTACTTTCAAAAGTTATACTCCAAATGAAAGCTTAGAATGTCTGCTAAATGCCAGTACCTTTACTTTTTTTAAATAGTCGCCTTCTTTGTCGATGCAGATTCGCCTACGTCGAATAAGTTGTCGCATGGCGTCGGCGAAAAATTCATGTGGTTTTCTTCTGAACCACCGACACACATCTTCTTAAACTTCATTTTCATCTGCATAGCGTTTTCCTTTGAAGTACTCCAACTTAAGAAAAAGATAAAAGTCATATGGAGCAAGGTCTGGACTGTATGATGGGTGCGGTAAGGTCTCTTGAAACCTGAGACTTTTCATGGCATCTTGAGTTTGTCGACTCGTGTGTGGACGGCGTTGTCGTGGTGCAAAATTGCATTTTTTTCAGGGCCGAACTCGTGACAGCCGTGCTCGGTTTTATCAGTGTCTCAATATACAGTGGAGTCCACTTATAACGAGTCCGGAAAAAACGAGAAGTCTGTTATAAAGACACTATTCTCAAACCCCGTTTTTTTCTCTTCTTTACCTTTGTAAATAAAATACTGCTATAGCGCAATCAGACAAACACGCAGGTCGGTTATAGCGGAATATTACTGCTGCTGTGCACAGTGCATATAGGCCAATTATACGTAATGTAAAACCTCGCCATTTGAGAAACGTATTGATCTGGCGAAACAAAGAATGGGAGAGCCCATGTGCGTCAACAATGAAGGCCGGAGCGACTGAGTTGAGTAGGGAGGGTGTGGCATGTGCAGACAAGCAGAACGCATCGTCTGATAGGCCAGCGTAAGCCTAGTTTAGATGATCAAGGCCTACCATGCTTCTTGCTTCTCTGATGTGAGGATAGAGAGGTCACAGTGCTGTAATGGATGGAGCGAATGTGTGACGTGCGCAAGCAGACGGAATGCACCACAGGGTGTAGGTGGGGTGGGGGAAAACACAGCGGGCGAGTTAGCCTAGAGCACTTTCTTTCTGATCGCCAACGCCGAGCTGCCAGTCAACAACATCACTAACGCTAGAGAAAGAAACCTGATTCGCTTTTTTGATCAAGTAAGACCTAGAGGTCATGTTGGGCAAAATCATCATCAGGGGAAATAGCAAAAAGAAATAAACAGAACACCAGACTCATAGATTAGGCCTACTTTATTATTTCCTTTGAATTTATTACTGGGTCCCTTATAGCGAGAATCCTGCTATAACGGACATTTTGCACCGGTCCCCTCCCTCTCGTTATAACAGGATTCCACTGTATATCGTTCAGAGTTGATAGTGGAACCCTGTTCCAAAAATTCCATATGAATCAGACCATCGCAGTCCCAAAACACTGTCATAGTTTCTTTGCAGATGAACTTCTTGGGGCTAGGTGAGCCAGTGTGCCTGTATTCTTTCGATTGTCTTTTGTTCTCTGGGTCATAATGGTGTACCCAAGTCTCGACTCCTGTGACTATGCGGCCTAAGAAACCTTCACCTTCATCGGTATAACGAGCCAGAAGTTCATCACTAACTTGACATCGGTTCAATTTCAGCTCAAGTGACAACATGTGGGGAACCCACCGTGCACACAGTTTCTTGTAACCCGACACATCATGGATAATACACTGAGCACTCCCTACAGAAATCCCTAGCATTTCACTGACATCTCTTACTTTGATCCGCCGGTTTGTTTGGATGATCTCATCCACTCTTTCCTGGTGTTGAACATCACTGGCAGAGTTGGGACGACCACTGCGAGCATGGTCATGCAAATATGTCTCTGCTGGACTGGTTTCGACGAGCTCCTTTGCCCATCTTCGAACAGTACTTACATCTACACAAATGCATGCTTCACCTTAGACAAGCTTCATTCGCCTGTGAACTACGACGGGTGCAGTTCCCTCTGCAGTAAGGAACTCAATAACACTAACAGCGCACATTCATAGGTTTGCTGGACGTCATTTTTCGGCGACAATGTACCCTAACTTCTATGATGTAAACAGTAATAGCATAAAGGTGTGAGATCGTAGCATAATTCTGTTGTTGTTCTTTTTTTTTCTTTCTTTTTTTCCTTTTTTTTTGGGGGGGGGGGATTGAGAGAGTAAACATATTGAAAATCAATTGTGTACTGATTTCATGAGGATATCTTGAATAGTTTAGACTAGAAGTTATAGGAGAGGAGGCAAAACTTTTTGAACGACCCTCGTATCTGGTAGGCTGGGAAGTTTCTTACTTCACCAATACTATGTATCTGGCAGGCTGGACAGTTTCATCACCAACACCACATCTTTGGCAGGCTGGGTAGTCCCCCCCCCCCCCCCCCCCCCACACACACACTCCCCTACCTAATACCATGTCTCTGTCTCTTTGGCCCACACCCGGGTGTTCTTTCAGAAAACTTCCAGTGAAAGACAGAGGCTGCTACTCTTAGTTAGCTGCATTATTATATCGGAATGAAGGAGTGAATCAAGGAGTGAAAGGTTTTTCCAGTCGCGGCAAGAGAACACATTTTGCCATTTAACATCGATCCCCGCCGTCTGTGAGGGCTCGGCTTGCTTTGTCTGGTCTTTGACTCTGTCTATCGGCCAGACGACAAAAACACGACCGAACTGTTTTTTTGTTTTTCCGCCTGGAGAGTCGAGTGCTTGGTGTTTGAAGTTAGTGCTCTTCTATGCCGCACAGCAGGTAACACAGAGAGGGGGGCGCGCGCGCGCACACACACACACACACACACACACACACACACACACACACACACACACACACACACAGAGAGAGAGAGAGAGAGAGAGAGAGAGAGAGAGAGAGAGAGAGAGAGAGAGAGAGAGAGAGAGAGAGAGAGAGAGAAGATTTGATTGATCTTAAAGGCCTTTGGCCCATACAGCCACTCATTATAAGATATGACTCGGCAAACTGAATACATTAATTTGCTCAGCACATTAGATAAACTAAACGAATTGAAGACAATAGTATCGGAAAAAGGAATTCATAGGCCTAGCAACGTATACTTACATAATATACGTATGTTTTGTCAGCAGTTCTGTTAACCATATATATATCTATATATATATATATATATATATATATATATATATATATATATATATATATATATATATATATCTCTCTCTCTCTCTCTCTCTCTCTATATATATATATATATATATATATATATATATATATATATATAGCAGCGGTTATAGAAGTAAGTATGAGACAACACACTTAATTTATATTCTCAAATGATTCCGTTGTAGCTGGACTAATAAGCCTCGGTAAAAGAGTATCTCGACGAAATACATGTAATATGTAATGTTGCAATGCAAATGCCCAAACGTCTAATTATTTAATTTTAGAAGAGGAAAAAACCAACAGTCCCACTTCTTGTAACTAAACAAAAACCACATCTAAGATCCCGAGTTTGTACAAACATCTTGGTCTCACAATCGTCAACAAATTGGCCTGGCAATAATATTGTTAATAAACAATAAATAAGAGAATGTACTTTCTGAGGAAACTAAGGTCCTTCAGTCTGAATATCCTCCATATTATATGAACGTCTCCACGATAGCTTGTTGTTGTGGCAATCTGGGTGAACGGCACATCATAAGAAGAAGAAGTTGATTAGACAGGCATCAAGTACAATAATTGGTAGAGACCCAAATAACTGTCTCTCTCTACTGTTAAAAAAAGCGTTCTCAAAAGGTGGAATGCTGCTATGAGATCATAGCTACCCACTGATATTGGAATTTCAATCATCGACTCCCAGTAAACAGTTTATTTCCAGGAGAGCAAGAAGTTAGAACAGACAGAAACAGAAATCCATTCGTACCAACTGAACACATTGTGTTACAAATGAAACAGTGAGAGAGATAAAGACAAATTTCTCCCGGATAGATTAATACAGTTGTCACTTTCATTTCTACACATTACGGGGTGTCCAAGAAAGTGGACCAGAAACTGGGTCATCACTGCACTAGAATCTAGTTGTTGGTTTTTTAAAGCTTCTGACAAATAAAGAATTCAACCAGGGGTACATCAAGTTGTACAAGAAGAATATCAATTACATGTAATATATTTTGAAATATATCAAGTTTTATCCGTTTCTACTAAAATATAATTGGGTAAAACGAAAAAAAAAATCACTTTTTAAAAGCATTTGGCTACAAGGGCATGATCAGTTGTCATGGTTTCAGGAAGAGGACGGTAAAACCCCGACAGTCAGATCAGATGGATATTTCACCGTGCTAAGAAAGTTTTGGGTTATTCAGTAGATGCCCGGTTCCACCCGGTCTAGTTCCTGTGGGATGGGACCACACCCCACACGTCAAGAACGTCAAGAACTCTCTCACTGTTTCTTTTGTTATATATATATCTGTATCGTTGCGAGAAAGGCTTAGTTTAGATTTTTGTTTAGGTAGATCTGAGCATCTTTCGGTACTATCTACATATCTAGTCATATAAGAGCCGAAGATTAGAGGCGTACATGATGTATTATCAAGAATAATAAATTAAATAAACACGAAAAAGACGTAGGGGAGATAAGTACGGTAGTTGTTAGAAGGAAAGACGGAGCAAACCACACCAGAGCACCCGCCTTAAAAGTCGAAAGTTTACAAATTAATGGTCACCATACCCACACACCCCAACTTGAGTCCCCCTAATTATTACATGTACCTTTGTTGTTGTTGTTGTTGTTGTTGTTTTTGTTTTTGTTGTTGTTGTTGTTGTTGTTGTTGTGGTGGTTGTTGTTGTTGTTATTTGTTTGCGTGTTTGTTTTGTTTTGTTTTGACAGAATCTATGGGGGAAAAAACCACTCTGATCGAACTGTTGAAACTCAAAATTGAACAGGACAATCATTTTAGTCTTTTCAAGATTTCCAGCTAGATAGTCCTCATTGGTTACAATGCATGTACTTCCCCCAAACAATTGATCTTCTTTTGCATGTCTGTAATAGCATATTATTATGTAATACAAGCGCATGTCATATGCACGTTGTTTGTTCCTCATTTTTTAAGAGCTCAATTCCTTTGGTGACTTTGTTTTTTAACGTCAATTCAAATTCAGAAACATAGATCAAGACTCTAAGATATTGAACAAAACTGGACTGGAATATGTCTTTGGCGAACACCCTTAACTGTGTCTGTTGTGTTCTTCCTCTGAAATCTGCATGTGTTATCAGAGGGATTATTCTTTCTGCATAGTTTGCACCACAGTTTCTTTTGCCTGCAATTCTTTGAGAAGTGTCCGGGTTGTCCACATCTGAAACATGTGGGTGGACTCTTGTTATCACCCATAGCAGCTCTAACACTGCCGATACCTTGCCTGGTTGCTCGTTGCGCACTCTTCAGAAGAGAATCACCAGACTGGACCCTTAATCTTTCAGTCTCTTCGAAACTCCTCAAGGGGATCTTGAATTCTGTTATCTGTTATTTCTTTTCACTCTGCGTGATCACAGCGACAAACGATTGAAAGGTGTCAGGTAGACCTTTTAAGATCATAGCTATCAGAAGGCTATCTGAGACAGTTTCACCAGCATTTTTCAGCGCTGCTGCTGCTGTTTCTGCTCTGATGATATAGTCTGTCTCACTATCTTCATGTTTCTTCACGAGTGAAGTCAGTTCTGTGTAGAGACTAATGATTCTTGGAGTGCTTGAGCCTGCATAGTGTTGACGTATAATCTTGAGAGCTGCTCTTCCATCATCTACAGCATCTCGCATAACCATAGATAAACTCTTGTCATCTAAAAACTGGATAAGCTCAACATATTATGCTTCTTCATTTTTAGCAAGGTCAACTCCTTCATCATCCCCTCCCAATACGACGTCTTTCAGTTTCTGTAGTTTCATGTACCCTAGAAACTTCACCTCCCATTGTTCATATTTATTCTCATCCCCTTCGAATAAAAGTCTACTGTACCGTGAACTGGGTACATAACCTGTTGAATGGGTACTAGATCTGATTTAACTTGCCATGATGAGGGAACAAACTTTAGCAGACTACGGCCAAACAGCTGATCGGTTGGGAAGAGGAAGTAGTGAGAGTAATCTCCCCTGCTTTATTGGAATTTACAAAACAATCCACAGCTAACTACCGAAACATAACAATAGCATGAATGATCGTGAGATCACAAGTTCAACAAGGACAATTGCTGGAGAACATCATGGCACTTTATAAAAACAGCCTGTGTGCCATTAGATCAACAGAAGGACTATCGGACTGTTTCCCCATCAGGTCTGGGGTGAGACAAGTGTGTGTTCTCTCTCCCCTATTCTACATCACTTACACGGATAAGATCACGAAAGCAGCAAATGACGACATTCATGAACTGAACGAGCTTCTTTTTGCTAATGATCAGAGTACATTAAATACAGATGAAGAAAAATCACAAAAACACACAACAAAACTAATTAATGAGGAATGTAAACACCTAAACCTGACAATTTCCATTTCAAAAACGGAAGTCATGAAGGCCAGAAGAAACCTAGGGAAACTCAACATACTTATTGACGGAACACATCTCCAACAAGTAGAGGAATTTAAATATTTGGAAAGCATATTGACACAACATGGGCGTATGGACAAAGAAAAAGAAACAAGAACTACGAAGGCAAATGCAGTGACCTACCAGCTAGCAACCCTTCTCAGTCACAAGAACATCCCAAATTAAGTGAAATCCCTGCTCATCAATTGAATATCTTCATACCAACCTTAACATACCAGTGCCAAAAATGGTCTTTAAACTAGGCATGAGAAAGAAAAATCAATGCACGCGAAATTAGGTGTCTCCGCAAACCACCAATGCCATCAGAGGAGACCGCATAAGGAATGAGACTATACGTCTACCAGTAGTAAATTTATTAGAGCATCAAAGAGTCAAATGGTTCGGACATCTGACCAGAATGCCAAAGAAACCACTAGCGGCAAGAGCTTACCACACCCGCGAATCCGGCTTTAAATCAAGAGGAAGACCAAGAAAGACCGGACTGGACGAGGTTAAAAAGATCCTGGAACAACATAACTAATTAACATATCTATCACAGACGCCGAAACCTGCACCTCCCCCTCGACATCGTAAGGATACCAGAGGAAGGAAAAAGTAAAGTAAAGTAAGATATGAAGAGCAAATGTGCTCACTTTGTTGCAACTGGCATCTTTCTTCCGAGTTGTTTCACATGTGGAAAAGCGTAATAGGCTTACGCTGCTAATACCGTGAGTCGTGGAAGAATGGCGGCGGTGGCGATTATAAGAAATATAAGACGACATGAAGGATATTGTGAAGTTGAAGAGCAGGTAATGTGGGATAAAGAAGAAAAGAGAGGTACGGTCATGAAGATAGGAGGGGAGTGGTCATGAAGATAGGAATGGAGTGGGAACACACTAAAACACACACACACACACACACACACACACACACATACACACACACACACACACACACACACACACACACACACATTTTCCGAAGCCGAATCACGTTGTAGTGAGAGCGTTCACTGAAGTGCCTAATAATACCAATAACTCCACATGCTCGAAAATTGACGAGCACCTGATTCCACTACATAACAAGAGGGGCCAATTCTCTCTTTGAGCCAATTAAAAAAGTGTCCTCAAAATTCGGTGGCGCCCTCTTCGCAAATGAGCACTCTTTGCGAACAGAGTTACCCTACTTCAGTTTTAAAAATCAAAGTGAAACTAGATTCTAGCAAGTTTTTGAATAAATTTCGAAAGAACGCTTTTTTTTAAAATGGTTACGCTGACAAAAAAAACCTCTTCCGGAGGAAAGGGTGATTGTTTTCTTCGTTTAATTTGACTTTAGAATGAAAGGCGAGAGGTCATTAAAAAAAATTTTAAACCTAAAACTCCACACTGAACGAACCCGAAGAGCTGATGAACAGCAGTCGACCTGCGCACGCAAGGAGGTGCTATTCCTATTCTTCTTCTCGAAAAACGAAAGAGAGCTTAAAAACAGACTGCAGCACCATCTGAAGTAAAGAGCGGACTTCCGGAGGACACTTTTTTGGCTGAGTGGGCCATCTTGTTATGTACTATCTTTGATTCCACCACGTCGTGACACATATTTGTGTTTGTGTGTGTATGCGTATGTGTCAGTGTGTTTTTCTATAGCGCTTATGTGTGTCTGTGTGTTTGTCTATGTGTGTGCGTGTGTGTCTGTGTGTGCGTCAGTGTGTGTCAGTGTGTGTTTGTGTGTGTATGTGTGAGTTTGTGTGTGTGTGCGTGTGTGCGTTTGCATGTGTGTTTCGGTGTGTCTGTGAGTGCATGTGTATATAGTATATGCATTCTGTGTGTATGTGTGTGTGTGTGTGTGTGTGTGTGTGTGTGTGTTTGTTTGTGTGTGTGTATTAGTGAACATGTATGTGAGTATGTGCCATTGTGTATGTCTAAAACGGAGAGTCAATGGGTGGTTTCACACACCTCCC
>NW_004797502.1:554670-561208 GCF_000002075.1 Aplysia californica
TTACCTCCCCCCTCCACCCTCTCCCCCTCATTGTCAACACATCAACCCTTCTCTCCTCCCTTCCTGCTTCCCTATCCTCTTCCCCTTAACCCGTCCCCCTCTTTCCTCCCTCTCCTTCCTCCCTCTCCTCACTCCACCCTCCCCCTCCTTCCCACCTCAACACCCTCCTACCTCTTCAACCTCTTTCACTTCCCACTTCACCATCCTGTTTCCCCTTCCCCTCTCCCCTCCTTTATCCTTACCATCCCTGCCTCCTCCCCCTCCCCCTCCCCCTCAACCAGTCTCCCAACCCGCCAGTTAAATAACTTGGCAATATGAAATAACTCATTAAAACTAAAACGTCCTTGCTGAAATAGAGTCCAGTATCTCTTATCTTGTAAGTTGCATTTTGTGACATTGCGTGTTGTGTGTTACTTTTTGCATTTTGTATGTTGCGTGTGGTATCGTGTATGCATAGTTTTTCCTCTTCAAATGTGATATAAATCTAGAAATAACAAATCTAATATTGGTGACGTTTTGTGACATTGAAAGTTCAAATGTGACATTCAATGTTAAATAATATTTTTGTGAGCCAACCATTGTAAGATCAAAATAATGTGAACACAGAATTTAAAAAAAAACTCAATTTCTTTTCCAAATTTGACTTGGCGCGCTCAAATTATGTGACATCAATCATCAATGAAAATGTGAGTTATTTTATCTGTGAAGAAAAGAAAAGTGCGGCGGTTGTCTATGAAATCGCTGATGCAGGCAAAACCCAAACTGACAAGTCATCATATCAAAGTCAGTAAGAGGTTGGAACTACAAGTGAATTACGTGTTTGCTGGGCATAAATAGTAGCCTACAACTGCCTACAATTATATGGTTAAAAGAGCAAAGGAGAGAGACAGCTAAGAAACACTGCTTCGTGGTGATGAGACACAATAATTATGACTGGTATGGCGACCTGAGAGCCATTGTCTAAGATGCTGTTGACAGGCACCTGACTATATTATTGGCATGACCAATAGAGAAGCCAGGGTCTGCACAAAAGTCATGGTGTAGCGGTTAGGCTCTTTTCTGTCGCATGCAGGTATTTGAGTTTGATTCCCCATGGGGGGGGGGGGTATCGAATGCTTCGGTCTTTCTACTGGTATGATGTATCCCTCCCTCTCAGCCCCGATTGGCCTTGAAAAACAGTGTCGGAAGCCCGCTTCTATCGGATCAAAATTGTGTCGATGGGGGTGTAAAACAACTATATCTACCAAACTTGCCTTCCACAAGCCTGCCATATCTAGAAACCGTTCTGTGTAGTATGCGACACATATTTTACCGTTAGACACACCTTAACAGAATGTCCAGGCTTCGGAGAGATCCGAGGGAAGTATTTTAAATACAAAAAATTGCAAGATCTGTTCTCTTTCGTTGATCCCATTTGCCTCTACAATAAATTTAAGATTGCGTTATTTTAAAAATGTATTTAAAGTGCTATTTTAAAGCCGAGATTTTACCACAATTTTCTTACATTTTGATTGAAATATTGACCTTAACCAAGCCGTGCTGGGAATTGTTGTGAATGCAACTAACTTGTTTTTCGCGCGCTCATACAACCTTATGCAGCTGCGAGCGTCGTAAGACTCTTACTAAAGCTAAAACTACAACAAGCTTGCCATGTTTGCCGGACAACCATCGCCACAAATTTTGACGGGCTCCTGGACACCATGATAAACTTAAAAGGCACACTTGCGTAAAAAATCTCGACTGCACCAAGGATCTGATTTATATTATATAATTAATTATGCAAAGTGGCTAACGTGCATCACGTGCAAGCCTGTGAATCCATCTACAGTGATGAATCAGGCATAAACGTGCCTATGAAACAAACCCGTGGATGATCTCACAGAGGGACTAGAGCACTATGTGTCGCACAAGGCCGACTTGGAACACTTTTTGCAATGACATTCGCTGTGAGTTCTTCCTTCTTCTTCCTTGTTCTCGATGTCAGCAGCTAGACAGTCAGTCCGATGTCGTGCACAAACTGTGCAGCCCGCTTCAAATCTGAGAGACTGCCATAGAGCTTTCTGTCAAGAGGATTCACATTCCGCCACGTCTGTGCTGAAGGATATGGCTGGTATCCTCTTCTCTTGGTTGCGTCCACACTCGCAGATCGCGGACTCTCCCACTTTTACTTTAGTGAGCATATGGTGTTTGACTCTGTTGTGGCCACAACGGAGTCGAAAGATTGTGACATGGTCTGCTCTATTTAGCATGTAGCAGGGGTCACGTCTGTTGTGATTAGGGTGTGATCCTTTCCATTTGTTTCTTAAGGCAGATTTTGTCAGCGTTTTTTACTCTGAGAGATCCATGCCATCCTCAATCTGGATCATTTGGACTCCTTCTTTGGCTAAGTCGTCTGCTTTTTCATTTCCACGAATGCCACAGTGACCTGGTATCCACTGCAGGGTTGTGTTGGATTGGGAGTTTAGATCACATAGGGAGTAATGTTCGTTGCCCCATACAATGAAATCTGAAAAAGGAATGACAGGTGACCTTCGGTAAACTCATTTTCAGCATAGATGCTGCACCTGCTCCAAAGCAACCAGTAAACCTGCAATTGCCATTGAAATTTTAGTCTCCGGTTCTGCTTTCTTTCTCCCCATTCCTCAATATCTGCGAAAATACGTAATTGCTATATGGAAGGCACAAACTCAATAAACACTGCACAAAGTTTTTCTACCCTAGAATTACTCATTTTCATCTGCTCGGTACCTAGTTTTGAGAATTTTGACTCAAAAATGTTACGTTTCACAACATGTCAAGCTTTTGCTAAAGCAATTCTTTGAATACTTTCAAAATGACCCCAAATAATATAGTTTTTCAGATCCAATGTAATCATTATAAGAAATACAAATTCCACATAGCAAGTTCAATGCCGCATAGAAAGTTTCACGCCACATAGAAAGTTCAAATATTCGATAGGAAATTTTAGTGCACGATTGAGCGCAACAAGGTAAAAAATGTACAAATTTAAATAGCAAATCCAAATGTAATACAATAGCAAGTTCAAATGCCTCATAGCAAAAGCAAATATCCTCCACAAAGATTATTTAACGTGAGAAGCATTTTTAATGTGCTCAAACTGAGTTGACGACAACCATAAGCAGTATCCTTTTAGGGTGAATTGAATACAACTAGACATCAATATGCACCATACCATGGCTGATGTAGATCATAATTTAGCAGTATGAATTTGCCTTCCTCGATGAGGCTGGTATCAAGCTGTTTACGAAGAAAAACCGAGGAAGAGCACGGAGTGGTCAATGCTTTGTTCCAGTAGTGCAGGGTCGAAGGGGACCGAACCGCACGATGACATTGCTGTCAGTGCCGAGGGTGGCCTTGTCTTTCATGACTTTCAAGTAGAGGGAATGATAGCTATCATTTCTACCCATCCCTCTAAGAAACTGTTCCAACAATCCCCACAACGAAGTATGCTTGGCATGTAACAACGCTCGTGAATTAAGGCAAGCTTTAAATATCAACTCATCAATAGAATGGTGGTGAAATATCGCCCCCCCCCCCCCCCCCCCCCCATCCCCTACAAACATTTTCTTAACATCTACGATAACGCTTGTGTTACCATACCCATTTTAAAATAATTTTGTTTGGTTTACACTTGTTAATTTTCATTTAAAAAATTTATTGTCTATTTTTTGCTTCAAGTAACAGTTTCATTTCATCAAATAGACGCGAGGTGAAATATATTGCCACCTGTATACCTTGTCTTACCATTTGTGAAAACGTTTCTTATTTTGAAAATACGATTTAGCGGCGTGGGTAGCAACATAGTGGTTGGGCTATCGGACCTGTAATCGTGAGATTCGGGTTCGGGGGTTCGAGCCTCAGTTCGTTTCGGCGTTGTGTCCATGGGAAAGGCGCTTTACACGAATTTATCGTTTGGATCGGTCCTCTCGGAGATAGACGTTGATCTCGGATGTCCTGCCTCCTAAATAACCTAACAGCGGCACCCTTTCACCATTGAAACAATATTTTTTGGAAATACGATTTGAAACAGATGTTCGCTGAAGAAAGAGACAACAGACTCACCAACAAAGGGTGGTAACACTTGCCCAGTGGATGGAACAAAAAACCCAAGCTGTGACTATTGTGAAAATGGCAGCAGTCTTCAGATCAGTGCAAGCCTATATGCCACAGCGTTTTGTAGAGCAACAATAAGTTTTAAAAAGTCAACCTGGCTTTACATTTCATCCAGTTAGTTATATATACACCAGCAGTTTGTTGATTTTTGTCGTAACCTTTCGTTTCTGTTTAAACATGTGGATTTATTTTCGAGTTTAAAAAAATTAACAATTAGTTTCGTTTCACGTGATTTCTTCCTTGTGGCACCACACGGCTTACATCTTACTTTTGGGTGGCAAAAAAAACCCCAAACCCATTTATTTCTTACCTTGTTACACTTCTTATACTTTAAGTCTTTGTTTTCTCCATTTGAACCATATTTACATTTGAAATTGCTCAGCGGCATTTGAATTTGCTATGTGTTACATTTGAGATTTCTGTGTGTTGTATTATGACGTTTTATGACGTCATTTGTATATTTGAATTTGTTAGGTGTAATTTGGTATTTCTAGGCGTCATTTGAATTTGTTATGTGTATATTTGAACTGGAAAAACTATATTACGGTTTTGAAAGAGTAGACAGAACAATTTGGTTTAAGACCTCAAAGTGTCAGTAACTCAAAACGGCCAAAAATGTAGATAGAACTTTTTAATTCTCAGGTAGCGATTTACCACCAGCTCCTGAATGTGCACTACCATACGAAGAAAGAATGACAACCCTTATCCAAATCGCCGACCAAGGAACGGTGTGGCTACGGCTTCAAAGATTCAAGCTGCTTTTTATGGGGATGCGTGAAGAATGGAACAATGGATATGACAGGAAAAATAGTTGTTTCGAAACCTTTACGGCCTTGCTACATTGCATTCATTCACATTTGACATGGCAAATTTCACGTTTGTTCTCTCTACGTGCAATTTTGAATTTTCTAGATTCATATTTCAAAATTGCATGTCACATCTGGCCTTCCTATGTCACATTTCACCTAACTGTATGTACTGTATGTTGTATGTTGTATGTATACTGCATGTTGCATGTTCTATGTTGCATGTTGTATGTATCCTGAATGTTGCATTTTGTATGTTGCAAGTTGCATGTTACATGTTGTTTGTATACTGTATGTTGCATGTTGTATGTACACTGTATGTTGCATGTTGTATGTATACTGTATGTGGCATGTTGTATGTATACTGTATGTTGCATGCTGCATGTTGTATGTACACTGTATGTGACATTTTGTATGTCTACTGTATGTGGCATGTTGTATGTATACTGTATGCTGCATGTTGTATGTTGTATGTATACTGTATGTTGCATGTTGTATGTTGCATGTTGTATGTTGCATGTTGTATGTTGCATGTTGTATGTTGTATGTTGTATGTATACTGTATGTTGCATTTTGTATGTATACTGAATGATACATGTTGCATGTATACTGTATGTTCCATGTTGCATGTTGTATGTTGCATGTTGTATGTTGTATGTATACTGTATGTTGCATGTTGTATGGTGTATGTTGTATGTATACTGTATGTTGCATGTTGTATGTATACTGTATGTTGCATGTTGTATGTATACTGTATGTTGCATGTTGTATGTATACTGAATGATGCATGTTGCATGTATACTGTATGTTCCATGTTGCATGTTGTATGTTGCATGTTGTATGTTGTATGTATACTGTATGTTGCATGGTGTATGGTGTATGTTGTATGTATACTGAATGATGCATGTTGTATGTATACTGCATGTTGCATGTTGCATGTTGTATGTATACTGAATGTTGCATGTTGCATGTATACTGCATGTTCCATGTTGCTTGTTGCATGTTGTATGTTGTGTGTATACTGTATGTTGCATGTTGTATGTATACTGTATGTTGTATGTTGTGTGTATACTGTATGTTGTATGTTGCATGTTGTATGTTTTATGTATATGGTATGTTGTATGTTGTATGATACATGTTGCATGTTGTATGTATACTGAATGTTGCATGTTGTAAGTATACTGAATGTTGCATGTTGCATGTTGCATGTTGTATGCATACTGTATGTTGTATTTTGTATGTATTCTGTAGGTTGAATGTTGTATATATATATACTGTATGTTGTATGTTGCTTGTTGTATGTAAACTGCATGTTGCATGTTGTATGCATACTGCATGTATGTTGCATTTTGCATCCTACGGTTACATTGGGGAACCCTCTTGTAAAACCCCTGCTAAGTTTACTGACTAAGAATGTTGACACAGAAGCCCCCCGGTCGGACCTTCCAAGCGACTTTTTATCTCCGTCTCTCGGGTCACTGGCTGGTGTGTGACGTTCTCAGCCTGACCTCGACCGGGGTTACGCTTGACAAATCAACAAGTGTGTTGAGAGAGAGAGAGAGAGAGAGAGAGAGAGAGAGAGAGAGAGAGAGAGAGAG
>NW_004797502.1:562282-566139 GCF_000002075.1 Aplysia californica
AGCAGCAGCAGCAGTAGTAGGGGCAACAAGTGTCAAACTTTGATCTTTACTGTGAACGGGAAAGGCTTAGTAGACACAGAAAATTCCATTACTTGGTATCCAGCTAATACTCTAAAAGAGAATCGATACCTTCGGGGGAAAAACGGCGCAAATGTCCGCTTCCAACGTCGCAGGGCGCTTGTGTGTGTGCTCGTGCGTGACAAAGAACGTGTGTATTAGTGTGTACATGTATACGTGTTGAACTTTGTGTGTGTATGTGTTAACAGAAAGCAGGGCGGGAAGAAGTAGATGTGTCAGTGCTGTTAAAAACGATAGAAGGTTACTGTAAGTATCCTTTTTAGTTTTTAGTATGAGTTTTGCGGCACTTGTAAAACATATTATGTCCAAGTATAAGTGCCGAAAATAAGATGCCTGTCCCTTTTTGCTTTCTTGGAAAAAAGTTTTATGTACCTGGTAATGGTGTTGGAAATAAGTTGTATATGGCGTGGCGTTGATACATAGTATTGTGTAGTGGTGTTGAAACAAAGTTGAGATAAAGTAAGTTGCATGTAGTGGTGTTGAAATAAAGTTGAGATAAAGTACGTTGTATGTAGTGGTGTTGAAATAAAGTTGAGATAAAGTAAGTTGTATGTAGTGGTGTTGAAACAAAGTTGAGATAAAGTAAGTTGTATGTAGTGGTGTTGAAACAAACTTTAAATAAAGCATTGTATGTAGTGGTGTTGAAAATAAGTTGTAAGTAGCGTGGTGTTGAGACATAGACGTTGTATATATGTATGTAGGCTAGTGGCGTTGAAACAAAGTTGAGACAAAGTTGTATGTAGTAGTGTTGAAAAAAAATTGCTTGTTATGGTGATGGGACAATACTTGTATGTAGTAGTGTTGAAACAAAGTTGTATATAATGGTGTTGAGACATAGTTGTATGTAGTGGTTGGAAATATGTTGTATGTTATGATGTTGGAGACATGCTGTATGTAGTGGTGTTGGAGATATGTTGTATGTAGTAGTGTTAAGACAAAGTTATATATAGTGGTGTTGAGACATAGTTGTATGTAGTCAGTCGTGTTGGAAAAAAGTTGAGACATGATTGTATGTAGTCGTGTTGGAAAAAAAGTTGAGACATAGATCTAGATCTAGTTGCTTGTTGTGGTGATGGGACGAATTTGTATGTGGTAATGTTGAAACAAAGTTGTACATAATGGTGTTGGAAATATGATGTATGTAGTGTGTTGGAAATATGTTGTATGTAGTGGTGTTAAGACATAGTTGTATGTAGTGGTGTTGAGACATAGCTGTATGTAGTCGTGTTGGAAAAAAGTTGAGACATAGATTTAGTTGTAAGTAGTGGTGGTAAGACAAATTTGTTTGTAGTGGTGGTTAGACAAAGTTGTGTGTAGTGGTGTTGAGACGAAGTTGTATATAGGGGTGTTTGGAATAAGTTGTGTGTAGTGGTGTTGGGAATAAGTTGTGTGTAGTGGTGTTACGAATAAGTTGTTTGTAATGGTGTTGAGACAGGTTGGAGTTTGAATCCTGTCAGTCACTATATTGGTTTTTTAAAAAAACGTGGGTAGCTCTAAGCACTAAGTGGATCATACGGCCTGTTTGGTTGTATGACGAAAACGGAGCCACACAAACGGCCAGTGCATGTCCTTATTTGTTTGTCCTTCGTCTGTTGATGCCTCGTGACTCAATGGAGCAGGGGTAGATAGGATTAACGCTAACATTACATAAACGCAATCCCGCATTACCACTCATCCCCACCATTATTCTAAAATCACCGTTGCTCTCAGATCCTTGACTTACACAATTCCTTGAATCTCTATCTGCAATAGTTACACATTGTTACTAATTATGTACGTAATACGCCATTGGACACTATTAGTATTATACGCACTTTTTTCTACAAATCAGATGGCGCCAATCTCATATCAATGAGCAAGGGACACAAAAATAGTCTGTTGAAGCCTGGGATGTTCTGCGATTATGAACCAAGAAGTTAGAAATGGTTAATTCAGGTTCGGGCAGCCCCTCACCGCAAAACGTGTCTTAATTTGGATGAAAGGACATTTTAGAGCTCGCGTCATCAGTCGTGAAACAGAGCATCCATGGGCACCACACCGTCCGAATTTGGACCTACTTGATTTTGAGTTGTTTCTCTGGGGTTATCTCAAAGATGAAATCTCAGATGATAGATTCGCAACCCATCAGAAACTCAGAAACTGAGTAAAGGAACTTGTGTGTCGAGGAACATATCAATATGAGCCAAGGAACATATGAGTCAAGGAACGTGTTAGCCAAGGAACATATGAGTCAATGAACTTGTGTGTCGATGAACATTTGAGTCAAGGAACATATAAGTCAAGGAATGTGTTAGTCAAGGAACATATGAGCCAAGGAACTTGTGTGTCGATGAACATTTGAGTCAAGGAACATATGAGTCAAGGAAAATACATGTATGAGTCAAGGCACTTGTGAGAGCTACCCCGACAGCAGTGGGGCCCATGTGGAACTTCTTTTGTAAAGCAGACAGTTCTAATGCAGATTTCCTTTTATTGTATTACTTGTAATGAATGATTTAGTTGTCTGTCTGGGTGATCTCTTCCTGTTACAAAAAAAAAAAAAAAAAAAAACAGCTTTGCCATACGTTAAGCGGGTTTTTGTTTTGTTCGTTTGTTTTTTTTAAAAGTTTTTTAGGCGGTCACCGAGTTTGGGAATCCACGTATAAGAATATTGCATTTGAAGACCTTTAGTAA
This sequence comes from Aplysia californica, assembly GCF_000002075.1. Taxonomy (NCBI): domain Eukaryota; kingdom Metazoa; phylum Mollusca; class Gastropoda; order Aplysiida; family Aplysiidae; genus Aplysia; species Aplysia californica. The sequence goes on from NW_004797502.1 coordinate 565,034, forward strand.
AAAAAACCCAGGTAAGTAACTTTTTAAAATCGAGTTTTGCCCTATTGTTGAGGAATCCAGATGCCTTCTTCACAAATGAGTTCACGGATAGCCTAGCTGAGTCACGTGACATCTAAGGTAAAAGAATTTATGCTCTAATAACGGCCTTTCGGGCTTTTTCAAACTTTTAATTTCTATTTTCTTCTCTTTTTCAAGCAAAAAAAATAAAAATAATATGATAGTCTGGTTTTTCCTCTGGAGACCTGATTTATATTGCGCATGACCCCCCTCTAATAGCAAGCTGTAAACAATTATTATCCCCTGAAGACCAAGAGACACTCAGAAACATTCTCGGATTTCCGCCAAGTGCACCCAGCGAGGTGTGCAGTTGGCTTGACATTCGACATTTTGTTGTTGTTGATGCTGTCGTTCCTTCAGTGAAGAATTCGGCGTCTCAGAGAGACTGTGCTTCTTACAAAGAGCGAACTCAGCGGAATCTGTTATCGGCTCTAACTGTCTTTGTCGTTGAGAGAATTGAGCTTGGATTGATTGACAGACGCCACAAGTTATTTTTAGAGTGCTAGACGTATCGATCCTTCTTAACTTACAAGTAGATCTCTGTGTTAATATTTTTTGGGGGGCAGGAGGTATCGATCGGTCTTGACTTAGATCAGTGTATTTACTAATTTATGGGGATTCCTGGAGAATAATTGGCCCTCTGCTTGCCTACTCAGCGGAGATGAAGGCGATTTATGGAGGCAATTGAACCAGACTCAAACCTCTTTAGGCACTCATTCACTCCCTGCCTTCCTCCCTGCCTCTTTCCCTTCCCCCATCCCTCTTCCCACCCACCCCATCTCTCTTCCTCCCTACCCATCTCCCTCCCTCAGTGATCCATTCAATCAATTAATTTGATCAATCCCGTAACTGACTGTCTGGAGGCTCTTGTGGTCTAGAGGATAAGGTGCTCGCCTCTCATTCAATAGGTCGCAGGTTCGAATCAGGACAGCGACGGAAAATGCTCTTCTCCCAAAAATGTTCTCCTTTCACATCCTTTCCTGCTCTTTAACAATGTTCTGTCGTCTGCTGTTTTCTCTACTTTCAGACCCCACCCCCTCTCTTCCTTT
>NW_004797502.1:566465-568965 GCF_000002075.1 Aplysia californica
TTTTTATACCCCTACTTTCGCCATCCCCACCCCCTCCCCCACTCACACACACACACCACTGTAAACATTTTAATATAATTTGAAAGAGCTGAAATATGGTAGTGTCAAGAAACAATATTATGATTAATGTATGATGGAAGTTACTGAGTCAGTAGCAACTGACTTGAACGGTATAGAAAAAGAAACACTACTAGGGTCTATGCTAGAAAACAAACGGAAAGTGAGAAGCACAATAAACTGCTGGTCATGGCCTCCGGTACTTTTACTTTCTACACACCCACACACAATATCGACGTGCACTCGACCTGTAAATATGAAATAAGATCAGTACTGTATGATGGCAAAAAGTCAATTGATACTGTACCAATGACGCTGTCCCATGCAGATTAAGTCTACGATCAGATACTATAAAAAGCCGGACAAAGGTAGCACACAACAGTTTTCCATCATTATGTAATCAAACGTTCTTCATCACACTTCTTAGTTCTCATAAGACTGTTGTAACAAAGTGGGAAAGTGTGTCAAATGCTAATTATAGAACTTGGTGTCTAGCTGGGGTGACGGTGGATAAGGGGAAGAAAGTGAGGGGGTAGGCCCATTGTTTTTGGCCCAGACTCTGACAGCCGAGAGCCTGTCGCTCCTCGTTATAATTCTCCTTATATATTTTCACTAGACGATTCCTCTTTTCGCCGGCTAGACTCATGTGGGCCAGGTACGTTATTAGTGGGGAGAAAGCGATGAATAGTCACCAAACAGGAACTAAAGGTGGCTACAAATTAAATAAACAAAAAAAGATTAGTGCCATGCTAACAATAAATGTTTTGATGATAGTTAGAGAAAGGCTGAATGATAAGTACATGTACATGTATTGCTGATGAAATATTTCATGTGTGTGTGCTGCTCAAGACTCAAGACAGTCTCATTACCGATTTTGTAAACAACACGGAGGCCAACTTGGCAATCAAGGGATGTTATATTCGCTCTTAGTAGACTTAGGGCAGTCGATGGATTTATCCACCCGCCGTGTTCGTTTTGGACTTTGTCCTCGTACGGAAGTTCCGCGACGTGACGGCTTGACCGGAGACGATTTAAAGTTACGAGCCGGTGCGATAAAACAGCAGTGAATCCCACTTGTCTATTTGAATGCCTTCAAATCGGCAAGGTGCTTTTCGAATATTGATAAATGTTTATTTGGATTTACTTAAAACTGAATGAAAATCATCATCAGCAATAAATCTCTTGTCAACAGTCCAGCGGACAAAAAACACCGACAAACCGCCCCTGGCAACAACCCTGGTTTTATGATAGGAAAGATCTACACCTTGTCTTCTTGGACAAGGGCGAAAAATCTCGGAGGTCCCGTGTGCAAGCTGCGCACGTTAAAGATCCCTTGGTGGTAAAAAAATCGACAAGGGTAGGCTTCGGCCGCCACCCGGGCAAAATTCAAAATTTCCTACCAACAGAAAATGTTTAATGTTTCCCGCATGCACATATGACCCTATGCAGTTGCGAGCGCCGTAAAACACTTACCAAAACAAACCAAAGAAAATCAACTCACTCACTCACTCACTCACTCACTCACTCACTCACTCACTCACTCACTCACTCACTCAGGTTAGTTATATTAAGCGTTTTACGGCAGTAACAACACAAATTGATCATATTATAAGTGCCGAAAATAAGAGCTATATCCATTTCCAGCTTTAAAATATTGGCATTGTTCAAAATTATTTAACTAAAGAAACAGCCAAGACATTAATAACAACACTGATTTTATCAATATTAGGATCGTGGTCTAGAGGTGTTCCCCTCTCATTCAATAAGACCCGGGATCGAAACCTGACAGCAACGGAAAATTTTCTTTTCTTAAATGTTTTCCTTTCACCTCCTTTCCTGCTCTCAAACCTTGTTCTGTTGTCTGCTTTCGTCTCCACCCACCCTCAAAGAGAAAGACCTACTAGTGACACCCCCCAAGCACCCACACAGTTCATGTCAAACCATTTTGCACAAAAGCGTTGTGGGTCCAAAAAAAGCAGAACCTGATGGAACGCCGTAGATTTTTTTCAGTTTGGTAAGAGTTTCCATAATTTTATCACTATGAGCGCGGGACTCGAGTAGGTTTAATTTCCTGTGTTCGTTCAAAGCACGGCTTGGTTTTGGGGGCTCTCGACGTGGTCTAGAGGTGTTTGCCTCTCATTCAATAGGACCCGGGAGCAAAACCTGACAGAGACGGAACATTTTTTTCTCTCAGGTGTTTTCCTTTCACATCCTTTCCTGCTCTCTAACCTTGTTCTGTTGTGTGCTTTCGTCTCCATTTTCAACCCTCCCCCCCTCGTTTTCCCCCTCCTCTGGGCTCCTGACTCATTCTGCAGCCTTTCTACTTTCTACCGCTACTCCCTGGCTCCTTCTCACTGCTCTGTCTTTCGGTCACCTCGACCGCCAGCCGGGCAAAATTCAAAATTAATTCTTGCCAAACTAAAAATGTTCAATGTGTCCCGTG
>NW_004797502.1:573965-581228 GCF_000002075.1 Aplysia californica
GGGAAACAGCAGTCGCAAATACCACGCAAGACCTGAACTTAATATCACATGTGCTCATTAGTATAATTTTGTTTTTGTTTAGGAGCTCTTGGTCTCCTGTAGAACACGAAAGTTTATATAGCAGGGATGTTGGGACCAGAGAAAAAGTCCTGTTATATCAGATCCCTGTTAATTCAGAAATGCAAGGGAAGTAAGCATGTGTGGACTAATCCAGCTATATTTATTCAAGGGTAGTTTCCCTTGCCACAAGTACTCATGAATAGGTGTTTTGGCAATGTGGCAGCCCTGCACATGACATATTACGCGTGCGCACAACTAGGTCTGGGGTTAGATCGAAGTCTGCAGCACACGGCCGCCCTCTCTTGCTTCACCCGCTGCGTGTGCTGGCAATGAAGTAGCTAGTACCTTGCGTGGGCTTGCTCCTTCACTGCGTTACCCCTTTCTCTCTCTCTCTCTCTCTCTCTCTCTCTCTCTCTCTCTCTCTCTCTCTCTCTCTCTCTCTCTCTCTCCACATTGTTAACGAGCCTTAGTCCCTGCCATAACCGATTGGGCTCCGATGAGGCCCTAGCCTGCTATTGCCGATAACTTTTAATAGAGACAAAGAGTAGGAGGGTTATTACCGGATCCCTGTTATTACCGGGCCTGTTATATATAGTTTCCGCTGTAGTTAGATTTTGGACATAACCATCTGTCTGTGAGGGAAAGAAGCCGCGAAACTGCCATGGTTTTTGTTTATCTAGGTTGGAATGAATAAAACCGCTCTCGTGAGAATCACCTGATGCTTTGGTTCAGTGGACTACATCACGTACGTGCTGGAACGCCACGTCTTACCTTTGTTTTCGTCACGGTGCCATTCAAGCAGAAATGTCCATGCATAGCAAAGCACTTTCTCACAAGGCCTATGCCACTAGACAATTCTTGGAAAACCCAGTCATACCAACGTTGGAGTTTTCACCAGTAATTTAATAGCTGCGATATGGAGCCCTCTGACATGTGAAATCCCATGGAACAGCAGCTGAAGAAAAGCGACTTTGCTCCCAATTCAGACTATTTGTTTGCTACCCTATGTGACATTTGGGATGAAATGACAGATGCTTATGTCCAAAATTTAACAAAGTAGATTCCAAAACGGCTCGTGCTCTACACAAAACAAATGGCTCATATAAAAGGAAAATAATATGCACATTTAATATTTAGTCCAAATTTTGCGTGGTATTTGAGGTTGTTCTGTTTACGGTCTTGTTCGAAACTATCGTTATAAAATATTGTATATTGCAGAGAAAAAATACTCCTTTTATTGGATATGCAATGCATGTCCATTCTATCAATATTGAAGCTCCGCGCAAAGACAATGTTAGTTTTTATTATTTTTATTTCGCACGATTTTGCCAAGCCTGATTTTCTAGGTCACGCTTGAGTGACAATATCTCGGACGTCTTTAACATAGGCGAATTATTAACATGTCAGATGGTGTAGAATTTATTTACATTTAAATTAGTATGCTGCATGAATGGGTAGTGCTAGGCTTTAACACGATGATTGAGTGATTACATTTTCATGTTTGTTTTGGAAGCTACTAACATATGTGTCAAGACATACTGGAATCAGGCGCTCGTCAATTTTTGGGCATATCGAGTTACTGGTATCATCGTAAAGCGTGTTCATTTGTCTTGCTTTCAATGAAAAAATTACCCATTCTTCTTCAATAGAAGTTGAAATATTTTAGATTGAAGGGGGTTGAGATGACCTGGTTTCAGAGGTAAAATAAGTGAGAAAATGGTCGCCAATACTTGGTAACTTCTAAAGCTCGAGAGTCCATGGAAACTGTTAATTTACTTTTTTGTGTCTTTAATCAACGTCTTTCGGTAAAAATCCTCACAGGAATTTGTTTCGTAAAGGACATAAAAGGTGTTGAGCCAACACAAAACGAAAAATTGATAAAAATTGCTAAGCGGGCAGAAAAATGTTGTTTTCTTCGATTTCAGTATTTTAACGAGCGCCTGATTTCACCACGATGCCTCACATATTAACACTTAGTGCACGGTGTGCCAATCAAGCTGGCCCACAGCTTCGCTCGGTTCCTTACACTCCGAACAAAAATCTACCGATATCCAGCCAATCCATCGTTTCTATGACCAAACTGGTGTTTTTTGCATGGGTCATTCATTTTTGCCCTCTTTGCTGTTTATTTTATGCAAACAGATTAAACGTATCACTGTGGGTGGTTAGCGGGTGCTCTGGTGTGGTTTGCTCCTTCTTTCCTATCAAACATCTATCGTCGTTATCTCCCCTTCTTCTTTTTTATGTTTGTTACTCTCTTGTAACACCTCTAATTTTCTGGCGCTCATATGACCTTATGCAGTTGCCAGCGCCGATAAACCTCCCCTAAAACTAAAAACGTATCACTACGCGGTGGAATCAGGCGCTGGTTAATTGTTGGGCATGAAAATATGGAGTTATTAGTACCATCAAAAGCTTATTCATTTGACAATGACAATGACAATGACAATGACAATCTTTATTCATCTCGCAGGGAGAAATTTGTCTTGGTCGTTAACAATGGCAGTAGACGTTACAAAAGTTTGACTTAAAGGTGCACTCACGCAAACGCACAACAAGACAGGACATTAGGCCAAGTAAATACATTTCTCACGGGCTGGGACAACCCGCTCCGTAAAACATTCATTCTCTCTCTCTCTCTCTCTCTCTCTCTCTCTCTCTCTCTCTCTCTCTCTCTCCCTCTCTCTCTCTCTCTCTCTCTCTCTCTGTTTCATTTTTAGCACTGTGTGTTCAGTAACCTTACTGCAGTTGGTACGAATGAATTTCTATATTTGTCTGTTCTTGCTTTTTTGGAAATGTATCGTTTACTGCGGGTCGATAGTTGAAATTCCGATGTCAGTGGGTGGCTATGGTAACTAAGCATTATTTCCGCCTTTTTTAGAACGTTTGTCTTGTGCAGATATTCAAAGTTACTTAGGTCTCTACCAATTGTTCTTGATGCCTTTTTTATCAACTTATTTAGTTTTATAATGTGCTGCCTTCCCAGATTGATACAATAGCAAGTGATTCCAAAATTTATCAAAGTTTCTATTGTGGAATTGTTTCCAATAAAAAAAAATATCCATCTATCTTATATAGATGTACGTCTAGACATTTGCAATTGATGGTGGTGGGGTTGCCGGGTTTCAGTGGTAAAATTAGCGAGAAATTTGTCGCCAAAGTTTGACAACTTTAATAGCCTGAATCCTTGAAAACTGAAAAATTACATATTTACCTTTACTCAGCGTTTTTCTATAAAATTCCCCATGGAAATGTGCTGTATATAGGCATACATGTACAAGGTACTCAGCCAAAAACAAAAATCCGATAGGAATTACGAAACTGGCGAGAAAAGTCCTGTTTGTTTTTTTTCGATTCCAATATTTTGACGAGAGCCTGATTTCACCACGATGCTTCACAAATCGCATCAAAGCTATAGGGCGGTTTGTGATGCTGTCATGACAAGGCTGGTTGCGTACAAGGTAGGAAAAGTCTTCCTTATACGGGGTGCCCATTGCGGATGGGACCAGGTCGGGTCGGGTCGGGAGAGGTCGGGGGCGATCGCCCCACTCGTCGCCTGAAAACAAACGCTCAATCTGGCTAGCAGACTGCCTGGACCAGACACGATTCCCCCCTATAGGCACCTCGTATTACAGTAAGAGTCGATTAATGTGTACTGTGAGGATGACGGACCAGACAACTGAGATTTCTTTTGTGTTTGGAAAAAAGGGGTCATGATTGACTGAGGGGAATTATAGAAGGAGGGACGTGTTTTGTTTGTTTCATTGTTTGTTATTTTTATGCTGTTTTTTGTATTTGTTTTTGTTTTCTAAAAATAAATGGGGGGGGGGCTGCGATGTGGCAGATTTCACATTACTGTTTCTGACATTGTACGTTAATTTCAGACAATTTGATGATCAGGTAAGCGATGAGGACACTCTAGACGGTCAAATTGACAATAATACGTTCACCCTTAGGCCTTATGTCAATTTGATGATGATGATGATGATGATGATGATGATGATGATGATGATGATGATGATGATGATGATGATGATGATGATGATGATGATGATGATACATTTACCTTAACATCAAATTGATGATGATGATTATGCGTTCCCCTTTTGTCAAACTGATGATATGATACGTTCACCCTTATGTCAAATTGACGATAATGTGTTCATCCTTATATCAAATTGACGATGACGATACATTCATCCTTATGTCAAATTGACGCTGATGATGATACGTTCATCCTTATGTCAAATTGACGATAATGTGTTCATCTTTATGTCAAATTGATGATGATGATGATACGTTTGTCCTTATGTCAAACGGACGACAATAATGCATTCATTATGTAAATGACATGCAATATTGTAGTTGAGGTTTGTGTTTCCTCCTTTGACCCAGAGCAAGAAAACAACGCAATTTGTCAAAGACAACTTCAAGCGACGAGTCTGCTGCACCTTTGTCGGCCGAGATGGGTAAGAATCTGATATTTGTGTCACGACACGGTGGAATCAGGAGCTCTACAATTACTAAACATATTGAGTTATTAATATAATCTTATAACTTGTTCCCCTGCCCTGCTTTAGATATAAAAAAAGGCGCCCATCTTTCTTGAATAGAAGCGAGATATAATTTGTGATTGAAGGAAGTGTGGGTCGCGTGGTGCCAGATGTAAAAATTATTGAAAACATGGCCGCCAACGTTTTGTTTGTTTGTTTTTGTGAGTGTTTTACGGCGCTCGCAACTGCATAAGGTCATATGAGCGCGCGGGACACTTTAAACTATTTAAATTGGTAGGAAATTTTCAACTTTTGTGACTTCTAGAATTTTGATCACCACTTTTCAGTAAAATCCACTCAGGAATGTATTTTTAAATGGACATAGAAGCCTACATACATATACTGTGTTACATCGTAATACTTTATTAGTTTCTGAAGGGGTGCGGAAGGTACAGAAATACTGACTTTGCCATTTTGACAGCAGAATGTGTTTCTCTTTTCTCTCTATCTTGTGGCATTGCAATGTTCACAGACGACACTGAATTCACCAGAGCCATGTGTCCATAATCTCCGATCAACTTAAGTTTCACTAAAGGACTGTGCGTTGCACGCTAAGGCCAACGTTGGCGCATTCTTTCTTGGTCAAGCACGCTCAATGTCTTCCTCCAGATTCTGACTATTAGAACGTCAATTCTGATTGATAGTGCCCTTTCTCCGTTTCCTCTCGCTTCCACCTCTGTTTCGTGGGGTTAAACAAACTCTGCGTTTTTGGGGCATCTAACTACATTATTAACTAATATTCCATGGGATCTTTACTCCGAACAGATCTCGATCTAGATTGACATCTTCTTTCTAACTACTCCAAATCAGTCTTGAATTCTCTGCTCCAAATACATCTAGGATATAGAGATAGAGCCTTGCTCTATAAAACGCTACGCAGAAAATACGCTCCAAATTCTGAAAACGTCAATACAACGCAGTGAACATTTTGTGGGCTTAATTAAACAAACTCAACGTGTTGGGGACACCACTACACCAAATGTATCTAGAAAAAGTCAATACAATGAAGTTCGACCTGAAGTACCCATCGACACTGTGAAGTACACACATCGAAACAGAGTTAGATATCGAGATTCTAGATCTGGAAACAGTCAGAAACAGCTTGGTAAACACGAAGTAGAAATCTGTGGAACACACACGACAAAGCACAAAACCGCACTTCTGTTCTTGCTAACTTCTCCAAATCACTCTTGAATTCTGTGCTACAAATACATCTAGGAGAGAGATCTAGGTATCTAGATCTAGAGTCTTGCTCTATAAAAAAAAAATACGCACCAAATACACGTCAAATTTTGAAAACGTCAATACAACGAAGTAAACATTTTGTGGGTCTAAACGGACTCAACGTGTTGAGGACATGACACACCAATTAATATATCTAGAAAACGTTTTTTTTAAAACAATTCTCCGATACAATTAACTTTGGCCGGAAGTATCCATCGACACTGCCAAGCACATCCAAACAGAGTTGGATATCGAGATTCTAGATCTGGAAATTGAGGAAGCAGCTGTCTCACACGCACGACGAAGCACAAACCGAAACGGAAGTAGTCCCCAGTAAAACACGAAATTATGGATAATGGCAGAGTGAAAATATATGAGAGCTTCAATTTACAGCAAAAACCATCAAACCTGAAAAATCAAAAGGTAGTTTCCGAACTTTGAAAATATGCCCACGTAACCCTTTGTGGCCCTTCATGGATACCTGTGTAAAAAATGTATACTGGAGGTCACAAAAGGGCTTAGCTCCATTGTAATAAGATTAGTATTATTATTATTATCATCATCATCATCATCATCATCATCATTTTTATCATTATTATTATCATGTTGTTGATGTTGCTGTAGCCGCGAGGACTCTGAGTGTGTGTGCCGGCTGGCCAGGAGTGAGCACGCACAGCCAGTGACGGTCGGTGAGGCGCATGTGCCGTGGGCGTGGGAGACGAACACAAGGCAAGAGGCCACAGACGCCTTTGGCGACATGGACTTCCAGCGTTTTGGAGAGAGGAACAAACCGGTGAGTCATGGAGGTGTGGTTTAAGTAAGAGTTTTACGGCGCTTGCAACACAAATACGCAGACAGGCTGGCCAATCTTATACTGAGTATGCGTCGGTAGTCGTGTGGTTAGGTTAGGCTGCCGGGATCGTTACCGTGAGTCCGGTGTTTGCTACGCAAATAATAGAAGATTCTAAGTGTTAATAGAGAGTTTCTTAGGCAGAAAAGAAAGAGGAGGGATATGAACGTTAGATGTTTGATAAGAAAGGAGGAGCAAACCACAATAGAGCACCACCAACTACCCATATAGGTTGTGAGGGGTATGTCTGACTGCTCTGTATTCCAACCTGTTTGAAAATATCATCAGAAGTTTCTGTTCGTTGCAGATGAAATAATATTCTCGATTCAATTCATTTGATAATCAGTACAAGTACATTCCACCAACGTTCATGTTTTTAGGTCAATTTTGAGTGGCCATAACACGGGAGACTCTTGATATAGATGAAATATCAATGTGTCAGATGCTACAGAATTTATTTAGCTCTAAAAATTGGTGTGCTGTATGAGTGTGTAGCGCAAGGCTCTAACACGATGATTTGGTGTTTATATTTTCAAGTTTCTTTTGGACACCAAAGCATATTAATATATATATATA
>NW_004797502.1:581381-583339 GCF_000002075.1 Aplysia californica
GAGAGAGAGAGAGAGAGAGAGAGAGAGAGAGAGAGAGAGAGAGAGAGAGAGTGTGTGTGTGTGTGTGTGTGTGTGTGTGTGTGTGTGTGTGTGTGTGTGTTAAACATAATGTGTTTCTGTGTGTGTTCTATCGCCCAGTACGTGCGGCTGTCTCCTGACACGGACATGAACAAAGTCCTGAAGCTGATGGCGAACTACTGGCAACTGAGCCCCCCAAACCTGCTCATCTCCGTCACTGGCGGGGCCAAGGACTTCCAAGTGAAATCAGGACTCAGGGCCAAATTCCAGAAGGGTCTCATTAAAGCAGCTTTACCGACAGGTGATCAAGAATGGAAAAACCACAAGCAGCAGCAGCATCAACAGCAGCAACAGCATCGCCATCATCTTCATCATCATCATCATCATCATCGTCATCATTGTATAAAGCAGATATTAAAACGGTGAAGACCTGGTAGTATTTCCAAAATGTTAATCACCAGTTCAACGTTTTGCCCTCAACGGGCTTCATCAGAAACACTCAAAATAATAAATGAATCATCACCATCATCATCATCATCATGGAGGAGGGAGGGAGAGTCTTAAATGAGTTTAGGTCAACCAATAGAAATTTTGTCAAAAGTTTATTCAAACGTCTAAATGTGTGGCCTCAAGGGTTTCTCCACGAGCGACTGATAGAGGAAAAACATCGACGTATAATATTCAATGTTCCAGATGTGGGCTCTGACGTCAACACAGTTCACCACGGAGAGCAGTATTTGGGTCTATTTGGAAACTATTGAAGGCCGAGGGCAAAATTGTAGCAGGCTCACCCATCATTATGTCGTGGCTGGTGTTAGCCCTTCATTTGTAATTGTCCGTCCATGATGCGCATCAGCGCTGTTTTTGTTTTGTTGGGGGGGGGGGGGGGTTGCGTGTGTGTTTTGTTGTTGTTGTTGTTGTTTGTTTGATGTTTGTGTGTGTGTGTGTGTGTGTTTGTTTTTTATTAATGAGACAAAAGAGCTGCAGAAATGACAGTTCCCAGTTTAGGATACTATAATTCAAATCTATGGGTGGCTATGACAGTGCCTGGTCTATTGTAATTAAAGTCTATAGTAATTAAAGTCTCTGCGTGGCCATGACAGTGTCCAAACTAGGATATTGTAGTTCACGCCTATGGGCAGCCTTTCTTCCTCCCCAACCCCCTCATTATACATGAACGTAAGCAATGCATGTACGTTTTAATGCTGAATCTTTTCATGTTGATACTCGGTATATCCACCGAAAAATTTCCTTCGTTGTTTAATAATTTGATCTCATCTCACCTCACCTCACCTCACATCATCTCATGTCACCTCATCTCACTTCACCTCACCTCACATCACCTTTCCTCACCTCACCAAACCATACCTCACCTCACCTCAACTCACCTCACATCAACTCACCATACCATACCTCACCTCACGTCACCTCACCTCACCTCATCTCACCTCACCTCACCCCACCTCACCTCACCAAACCATACCTCACCTCACGTCACGTCACGTCACGTCACCTCACCTCACCTCACGTCATCTCCCCTCACCATACAATGCCTCACCTCACGTCACCTCACATTGTCTTCTCCTGCAGGAGCCTGGGTGATCACAGGCGGTATGAACGACGGAGTCATGCGTTATGTGGGCGAGGCCGTGAGAAACTACGAGAAGCTGGCTAGTAGCAAAGAAAGTAAGGCCGTCACCATAGGTGTGGCCCCATGGGGCTGTCTGAAGAATCGCGAACAGTTGGTCCGTGGTGAGGTGAGAGTCACAGGGATATAATATATTATACTACTACTTATACTACTGATTCTGCTGATATTTATTGTTGCTGCTGCTACTGCTGCCACTAACGGCAATAATAATAATAATAATAATAATGCCAATAATAATAATAATAATAATTATTATTATTATTATTATTATTATTATTATTATTATTAT
>NW_004797502.1:583705-585743 GCF_000002075.1 Aplysia californica
AAAGACCCCAAAAGGGTGGTGTAGGGGGTGGGGCTGAGTTAAAGGTGGTGAGGCGGGCTTGGAGAAGGGAAGAAGGAGAGAAGAAAAGTACAAGAAAGAGAAAGAGAGAGAAAGAGAGAGAGTAGAAGAGAGAGAGAGAGAGTGGGAGAGAGAAATAGAGCGAGAGAGAGTGGGAGGGAGGGAGAGAGAAAGAGAGAAAGGGAGAGAGAGAGAGAGAGAGAGAGAGAGAGAGAGAGAGAGAGAGAGAGAGAGAGAGAGAGAGAGAGAGAGAGAGAGAGAGAGATGATCGACTGACTGATTGATACAGACGAAATAAAAGGGGGGGGGGGGGGGAGACTATCTGATAAGGACTCTTTCATTATTTAAGAACTTTCAGTTATGATTCGCAATTTGACTAGCCATGCAACACGGTGCATCATACTAGTATTTTAAGAATGAAGAAGAAGTGACAGAATACGTAAAAAGTTATCCTAACAATAGAAAATTAGGAAACGGACATGAGAGTAAATCTTACGATGAAATCCTATTGAAAAAAAATCAGTTATTTCAAGAAACGGTGAAAAAGCGTTGAATTTGAGACAATGATTGTATAATTCTAAGGGAGTGCCGTTACTAGCTTAATGTGTAATGAATGAAGAGAAGGGTCTTCATTTAAAATAACCTAGGCCTCCACACATGAACAGAGAACAAAAGAGAGTCAAGACCAGCTTTATCCCATTGCTAACGATGTCTTGGGTTATGAATTATTGAGCACAGTTGTGTTTCCTTTGTTTTTCCTCTACACAACGTGCAGCCCTCCCTCAATGGTTTTACTTGTTAAAATAAAATAGTAGTACCCTTGGTCTTTTAAAGTGGGACAAAAACTTAACAGAACTGTAGCAAGTGTAGGGTGGTCCTTAAACTATTATTAAAGCGGTTATTCACTCAGCACTCTCTCATGATGATTGACAATTATATTGAAATGATAAAAATAAACATATATACACATGCATATTATATATATATATATAACAAACGCACACAAACACGAACAAACATACAGATAAGATTAAGACAACATGTGCTTTCCTACACTGGATTGGAAAAGGGTAGTTGGGACAACTAGATTTAAACCGGATCTATTAGAGGGCAGTCGGACGCAATATCCAAAACTCCTCATCCCTCCTCTTATCTGATTATGGTCAATGATAGTACATAACAAGATGGGCCACTTCTCTCTTTGAGCCAATTAAAAAAGTGTCCTCAAAATTTGGTGGCGCCCTCTTCACAAAAGCGCACTCTTTGCGAACAGAGTTACCCTACTTGAGTTTTTAAAAAATCAAAGTGAAACTAGCAAGTTTTGGGATAAATTTCGGAAGAACGCTTTTTAAAAATGGTTACGCTGACAAAAAACCTCTTCCGGAGGAAAAGGAGATGGTTTTCTTCGTTTAATTTGACTTTAGAATGAAGGGCGAGAGGTCATTAAAATTTTAAAAACCTAAAACTCCGCACTGAACGTACCCGAACTGCTGATGAACAGCAGTCGATCTGCGCACGCAAGGAGGTGCTATTCCTATTCTTCTTCTGGAAAAACGAAAGAGAGCTTCAAAACAGACTGCAGCGCCATCTGAAGCAAAGAGCATACTTCCTGAGTGGCCCATCTTGTCTTGTACTATCTTTGTTATGGTTTGGTATCGTATATCATTTGTTAAATAAAGAAGGTATTCGTCATTGTTTAATCAGGCACTGATCTTATTTTTAAAAAGAAAAAAAAACCCATCTAGATAATAGTAATAGTAGTGACTAATGAGAAGAATGAGCTAAAATTTATAAAAATCTGTCCGATAGAGCTCAAGCTTAAGTGTGTATGACTATAGATCTAGTCACATCAAGATGTTTGCTCCGCATTTAATTTGCAGAGTCAGTGGAAAGCAGATTTTGCCATTAAATTGTGAGAACATTCTGACTATTTTAGGTCTAGAACATGACCTTTTTTTACCAACTAACTTGAGCTAATATATTTTGTTTTGGTGTGTGTGTGGGGGGGGGGGGGGGGGGT
>NW_004797502.1:585843-587178 GCF_000002075.1 Aplysia californica
GGTTACTGAGCTCACAACTGCATTAGGTCATATGAGCAAGCCGGACACATTAATCATTTATTTTAGTTGGTAGGAAATTTTGAATTTTTCCTGGGTGGCGACCAAAGCCTACCTTTATCAATTTAGGACCACCAAAGGATCTTTAGCGTGAGCAACTTGTACATGGGACCTCCGAGATTTTTGGCTCGTGTCCGAGAAGGATAGGTGTCAGATCTTACCAACCATAAGATTAGGGGTGTGGCTGAAAGACAGCAGTAAGAAGGAGCCAAGAAGTAGGATTAGGAAGGTTGCAGAATGAGTCGGGAGTCTAGAGGAGTGGGGCAAAGGAGGTGAGGAGGAGGGGGCAGAAAGTGGAGACGAAATCAGACAACAGAACATTGTTAGAGAGCAGGAAAGGAGGTGAAATGAGAAAATGTTAGAGAAGAAAATTGTCCGCCTCTGTCCGGATTTGAACCCGGGACCTACTGAATCAGAGCCCCGCTAATAATATTTCATATTACGGTGGAATCCTGCGCTCGTCAAGGGTTGGTGTTTTGTTTGTTTTTTAGTGTGTTTGTTGGGTTGGGAGGTCCTTTTTTCTTTTTTAAGCGTAAGCAGTTTTTGGTATAATCTTAAACTTTGTTTATTTGCCTTGCTTTTGGTCCCCCAACAAAATTTAACTATAGGTCGAGATACATGGGATTGCAGGAGGTGGAGGTCGCCTGATGTCAAAAGATTCACGAGAGAAAGCGGCCGCCAAAGTTTTGTGTTTTTCTATGACTGCAAATTCACTTTTTTGTGTGCGTTTGGTCACCATTTTTCTCTGCAAAATTCACATCGAAATGTGTTTTGTAAAGGACAAAAAGATGTTGAGCCTAGAACAATTTAAAACAAAAAAAAGCAACAACAAAAACGACAGCAAATGCACAAAAGGTGGGGAAAATGCCGGTTTCTTCGATTTCCCTATTTAGACGAGCGCCTGATTTCACCACGATGCCACTCAGAATACATTGTATTTGCAGGGTAAGTGGCCGGCAAAATACCCGATCGTCCCGTCGTCTACGCCGGAGAGCGGCATGGCTTACCTAGACCCAGACCACAGCCATTTCCTCCTGGTGGACAATGGGACACACAAGACATGGAAGACCGAGATTCCTTTCCGGACGAAATTAGAACAGGAGATCAAGGGTACGCAACCTTTTCTTTCTCTCTCTCTCTATATATATATCTATCTACCTCCCTTCTCTCTCTCGCTCTCTCTCTCTATCTCTCTCTCACTCTCCCTTCTCTCTCTCACTCTATCTCTATCTATCTATCTATCTATCTATCTATCTATCTATCTATCTATCTATCTAC
>NW_004797502.1:587603-589285 GCF_000002075.1 Aplysia californica
CTCTCTCTCTCTCTCTCGCTCTGTCTGTCTGTCTGTCTGTCTGTCTGTCTGTCTGTCTGTCTGTCTGTCTCTCGGTGTGCTTCTCTATGTGCCTTTATTTGCCTCTCTGTCTGTTTATCTCTCTGTCTTTGTCTGTATGTCTCTCTGTCTTCTACTCTCTGTCTCTATCCTTCTCTTTTTCCCAATCTTTTTTCTGTTTGCCTCTCTTAAAATTAATCTAGACTGCGGTGTAGCGCTTAGGGGCTTCGCTATTGCACACAGAAGACCCAAGTTAACACACCGAGGGGGGGGGGGGTGACTTTTTTTTATAGAGTATATCGATCTGTCTGGTGGCATGTTGTATCCCTCTCAGCCCGGGTTGGCCTTGACATGCTGGACCGGAAGCTAACCAAATTGTGTCAATAAGGACTTATAACACCTGCATTAAAGATAAAAAGATTGATCTATATCTGTTTGCGTTGGTCTGCAGAAAAATATGGAGTTCCTGCCTGTCTGCTGGTCCTGGAAGGAGGGGAGGGAACCCTGGAGAACTGGTTCTCTGCCCTCCAAAACGGCATCCCTACCGTCATCATAAAGGTGCGTGGGTGGCTGGTTGCTGCTCTGCTGTAGTTTAGTCCTTTCAAATAAAAAATCTATCGTCCTTATCTCTCCTTCTTCTTTTCTTTCTTTTACTCCCCAGTGACATCTCTAATCTTCGGCCCTTATATGGCCTATTTGTGTTGCAAGTGCTGTAAAACGTTTACTAAAATCAGAACAATTGAGTTCGCCGGTGGCTCGTTGTGGAAAAGGGGGGGGGGGGCGGTGGTGTGGTTTTTGTTCACTTGTTTTTTTTAAAAACATGTTTTCCGTTTGTTTTTATTTTGTTTTGTAGGAGTTTTACGGCGCTTGCAACTGCAAGAGGTCATATGAGTGTAAGGACGAACGTTGATAACAAATTTCGGTCATGGCAGTGCCCCGCCCAGGATCTTAAGATTCCAGTCTGTAGGCGACCATGACAGAGCCCAGTTCAGTTCTAGGATATTATAAGTCGGCTGTGCGTGACTGCACGAACGGGTTGTATGAGGCCTAGCTTAACCTTTCAACATGAAATGAAGAATGATTTTGTCAATTTGTTATTGTTTTAGTGTCTAATCGGCAGTTTGCACTGTATGCTTCCCGTGAAGCTGAGAATGTTTCTGAATGTTCTTGAGTCTGATAGGGTATTAAAATGAACTGATTTTGAGTGCTCCACGGTCTTTTTTCTTTGTTTTAGTAAGAGTTTCACGACACTTGCAACATATTAGATCACATGAGCGCCGAAGATTAGAGGTGTTACAAGAGAGAAACAAACAAACAAAAAAGAAGGAGGAGAAAAAAAAACGATAGATGTTTAATAGAAAAGAAGGAGCAAACCACACCAGAGCACCGACAACCAGCTATTTCTAGGGTCTGCTAGGCCAGTAATATAGAAAACATCTGTTTTACATGCTCTCAGTGTTATCTGCCTTTCTTATTTCTTTACACCAGCTTCTACTTTTACGCCTTTTCTCCCTCACACCTTTTGTCTGCTTCATCTTTTGCGTTTCCTCCCTCCCACTCACCTCCCACTCTCGATGCTTTTGCTCATGCCGATCCCTCACACACACCCTTCTCCCACATCCCCCTCTCCCCTGTCCCCCTACCCTCCCAACCCCAACCCCACC
>NW_004797502.1:590004-594129 GCF_000002075.1 Aplysia californica
CCTCCTACCCTCCCCTGTCCCCTCCACCCTCCCAACCCCACCACTCTCCCCTTTCCCTCCAACCTCCAAACCCCATCACTCCCCTTCTCCCCTGCCCTCACCCACGACCCCCCTTCTCCCCTGCCCCCTCCCTTCCCTCACCCCCTCGTTTCCCTGAACATGAGGACGTCCGTGTGTTTTGTTGCCAGGGCTCCGGAAGAGTCGCTGACATTCTGGCTTTTGCTTACCAGAATTTGAAGTTTGATGAGCAGAAGAATATTTACGACGATCGAGGCGAGAAAACGACAAGGTAAGGGGGCGAGTTATTTATTTATTTATTTATTTATTTATTTATTTATTTATTTATTTATTTATTTACGCACGTAAAGAGTTCCAGCGGAATGGGTCAAGGTTGGAGTTTTATTTTAAAAGACAGAATATCCGGTTTCGTAACAAGGTCAGGAGAGCCAAAAAAAGCATCTTAGCCTCTCAACAGCCAGTTTCATTGAATATCTCCAAAACGTTTTCCACGTCTCAATAATTACGATATCGATACCAGACTATGACAGAAATGTGCACCGTGTTTTAAACTAACAGATGGAATCGATAACTCAGTTTCGTCCAAGACTTTTTATACTGTAACTCCAGACGGGTAGTTCCTATTTCTGTCCAGGACACGCGCTACACGTCTGCCCAGCGTACATCTGGTTCTTGTGTAAGCATAATGTAACGACCAAACAAATTAATATAAACAATAATCCTGCACACAGTTCTCATGATTATCATTATCATCACCAGCTCGAAATTAATGTTCCTCTATTCTATTTTTTTGGGAGTGCTCTGTTAGCTCAGTTGGTATCATGCTGAACTACAGGGCGAATGGCCTTGGTTCGAATTCCAAACTTGGTGTTCTTGAACTCGGATTGTTTTGTGACGTTTTCAAAGTCCTCAACTCATTTTGCTCTGTCCCATTGGAGACATGCGTTAAACGTGGAGGTTCCGCCTCTTGAATAACCTAATAGTGTTAATAGTAGCGTCAAAGCCATACTTACGTTACTGTTTTTTTGTGAGGGTTTTTTCTGTTTTGGGGGGGGGGGGGCGGATGTTTCTCTTAATTCTTGGCTTTTCCTACCATGTTGGGACATCATCTACGTACCCTGCACACATGAGATGTGTCCTGGTAGTTGCCAGACACTCCTGAGAGAGTTAAAGAAACGACTTTGCCAATTTATCAATTGCTACAATAGAACTTTACCAATAATCACAATCGAATTTCCGTAGATCTAGTAAATGCAATAAAACTTTGTCAATTATTATAATAGTTCAACCGCCAATGTCTGAAGGTGACCAATGCGTCTGCAGAGGAAAATATTTCTCAAACGAAATTGAAATGAAAAAGTAAAGGTTAAAATGACATATTAATAATATGTCTCCTGCTGCGGCAGATGAAACCAATTCAGGAGGAGAAAAGTTCGCCACACACTGAGCATTCAAAAGCTCCACTTCCATTTGATGATGTGCGCAGCTTGTAGACTTCTCACTTTGTTTCAGAATTCTTATTCGTGAAGCCTCATGTGACTTGCTTCCCACTGTGACTGCTGCTCTCCAGCTGGGTCTGTCTCCTTTGTCGAAATATTTACATTGTAGTCCTTCAGAGACATTTTCAGGGGGTGTTTTATAGCGCTTTTTTGTGCGCCAACTTCACGCTTTCCTGGAGTCAGTTCAAAATTAAATATTGCCTTTGGGATTCTGAAATAAGGCAATCTTACGACAAGGCCAGCCCTGCTTACTTGAATCCTGAAGAGTCAAGCATTTAGAGTTTAGAAAAAGGACTGTCGGTATTTACCTTTTTAAGAACTTCGGTGTCTTTTATTTTTATCCTATCATTTGACGACAAGAATTCGCCTGAGGTATTTTGTGGAAATAATTAAGTTTCTTGGCATGGCTTTGGTACATTTCCCTCGTCTAAGCACCGTACAACAAGGTTGGGAGGAAAACAACAAGGCAGACTTTCTACTTTGCCTCTATGCAAATGCCACAGCAGTTCCCAACCCATGCTCTGGGTCGTTTAATGGATGGACTAGTTTTATTCATACGTAGATTTAAAGCTATTTCTGCATCAATGTGAGTATTTGAAGATGGTGTACTGGCAAGATATTTAAAGCTATCAACATTGTTCATTGATGTTTCATGCATTTTAGTTTTAGAAGGAAGGATTTGCGTATCACCGATGACAGGCAGGAAGAGAACGTTTGTCTTTACTGTGCTTTTTGGGAGTCCACAGTTCTCACATGCATTTGAAAAGAGATCAACAGTTTTGCATGCTGGATTATTCATGAACACGTAATGCACAATCATAGGCAAATAGCAGTTCGCAGACATGCATCATTGTACGTAGATTTGGTCTTAGTCTGCAGTCTACGGGAGTTGAAGGCTTTGCCCTCCAGTGTGCACCTGGTAAAAACACCCGCAGGAGAGCTCTGGAACACTTCATGCGTCAAGACTGAGAACGTGATGCTGAAAAGTGTTGACACCAACACACATCCCTGCTTCACGCGATTTGTCACTCAAAATGTTTCAGACATTTTGGCATTGGTCTTGACACTGGCTTTTATGTCGTCATGAACTTGGCGCACCATAGTAATGAATTTTTACAGGCAACTGTACTTCGTCTGGATTTTCCAAAAGCCTTCCCGACAAACGGTATCTAATGCTTTTATTAGATCTACTGAGGTTATGTATAAGGCTTAATTCTGGTCTATGCACTTTTCCTGGATCTGCCTGGCTGCTAAGGTCATATCTACTATGCCCCTTTTAGTGAGGAAACCACAGTGACGTTCACGCAAGGCGTCATTTGAAGAGAGATGCTTTCGCGTGCGATTAGGAAGAATACAGGCTTGGATTTTACCAGTTATAGACAAGAGGGATGTACCTTTGTCATGTTCACATGATTGCCTGTCACCTTTGTTTTTGTACAGGTAAATTATGATGACATCCATGTACCCCTTGAGAATACTTCTACTTTCCCACATTTGACAGACAAGTTCTGTGAGTGTCTCGACAGGACGGTCTCTACCAAAAGTAAAAGCCTCACCAAAAACATTTATAGAACTTTATCAAAAGCAACAATAGCACGGTACCAAAAAGTACAATCGAACTTCACCAGTAGCTACAGCAAAACTTTACTAATAACAACAGTATAACTCCACCAATAGCTAAATTTGTGCAATAGGACTTATCCAATAAGATCAAAAGAACTTTACCAATAGCGACAGTAGAGCTGCATGAATAGCAACAGCCAAACCTTACCAATAACTGATATAGAACTTTAACAATAACTGCAATAGCACATTACCGATTACTACAGTAGAACTTCATTACTAGCTGCAATAACAGTTTACCAATAAGTACAGCAGAACATCACCGACAGCTACAAAAGAACGTTTTCCCTTCTAGCCGCATAGCATTCCTTGACGCCGACACCCGCTCCAAGATTCGGGAGATGATGAGGGATCGGGCCAAACTTCCGGTCAAGAACCTGGACACGTCCATGCAGCAAGTGTTCTCCATCTGCAGCTACCACGACAAAGTCTCGGTCTTTGAAATGGACCACGTCAACTCCGCCACAGACATTGATCTCGCCATCTTGAATTCGATACTGCAAGGTACGCCCTTTGGCCCTTTCGGCTTTGGACTTTTGCAGATGTTTGTAATAATGTCTGTCTGTGTTTATGTCTGTTTGTCTGCCTGTCTGTCTGTCTGTATTTATGTCTGTCTGTCTGTCGGTCCGTGTTTATGTCTGTTTGTCTGCCTATCATTCTGTCTGTGTTTATGTCTGTCTGTCTGTCTGTCTGTCTGTCTGTCTGTCTGTCTGTCTGTCTGTCTGTCTGTCTGTCTGTCTGCCTGTCTGCCTCTCTGCCTGTATGCCTGCCTGTCTGTTTGTCTGTGGGTATGAGTGTGTATACAAGACAAAAACAAGACAAGACAAGACATGATAAAAAGAAATGAGATGAAATGCGATGACATGAGATGAGATGAGATGATATGAGATGAACAGAGATGAGATGAGATGAGATGAGATAAATCTTTCTTGTCCAGACACTGGCATATTGGTTCAGTATTTCACCACACACACACACACACACA
>NW_004797502.1:594411-613297 GCF_000002075.1 Aplysia californica
ACACATACATACACAGACGCACATTCATATACACTCATACAAACATACACACATACACACACATACACACACATACACACATACACACACACACATACACACATACAAACATACACACGCACACACACACGCACACACACACGCACACACACACGCACACGCACACACATACATACACACACACATATGCACATATTATGTACATACACATAATATACTGAGCAGCAAAAGTTCTATCATAATCATTATGATACGATCATTTTCATTACAGCGTAAGAATTGCAGCCAAATGAAAAATTACATGTCAATGTATGACTTGTGTGAGTTGGGAGGCATCATAATATACTGAAAGCAGCACTTGCGCTATGTGTTGGTATCATTTTCTCACTATGTGCATCGAGATCGACGCATCCTAAACATAAACATTTACTTTAGATCACACAGAAAATGTGTAAACACACCTAACACAATACAAAAATCAGATCAGTGCTTTTGAACCAGTGGGTCATATTTTGTTCAGCTTTTTTCTGAACAGCCTTTTTGTGGAGACGTTCTAACCCACGTCTCATCGAAAAAGTCGCCAAATCTGGCCGTAACAACGTTGACGATGGAACTAAAGGCGTTGGTGCAGGGTTCTATTCAGCGGTGATCTAGACCTTTATATAAATGTGTCGCGCTGACGGAAGAGAGAAGATTGTCTAGAAGAAGCGGACAACCCAAAGATTTTACCGAGCCAACGTCCACCGGGAGGACCGATTCGGTGACGGATGTTTGACGGTGTTAAGTACAATCTCTGTTCTTTATCGTACGCATAATTTGGTCACTATTCAAAGCAACCTCACAAGACGACGGTATATTGGCGAAATCCTTAGTCCCCGTATCTCGGCCTACATGGCACATGGATGATTAAATGTGCTAACATGACAACGGCCTACCCCGTGCGGCCATGGTCTTTCAAAACTCCCTCCAAACTCATCAAATCAATTTTCTGGTAGTCAGACTGTGCACCATTATGTCTGGCACTTGTATAACCTATTATCTTTCAAGTATCTACTGTAAAACTCCTACTAAAACTAAAACTTTGGTTGTTGTTTTTTCTTGTAACAACTCTAAACTTCGGCAATTATTTGACCTAATTTAGGCTCCGGTAACTACGTGAACAGTCGGTTTAGACTCAAGAGTAAAGTCAAGCAAGTGTCGGTGACACGGGGATCAAATGGGTGGTCACAGGAGTGTGTCCTTGAGCAAGACACGACAGCCCGTGCCAAGAAAACAGGGTGCTGCTCAGTGGCGACCAACAATGGCATGGTTGTGAATTTGTTCTGTATTGGTATAAATGTATGTATTTATGTATGTATGTGTGTGCATTTATGTATGAATGTATTTATAAGTATGTATTTATTTATGTGTGTATGTTTGCCATTGTACACCAAATTGCCCTTCTGGAATCAATAAAATAGTATTTTTAATTTTTTTTTAAAATTATTTGTATTACAAGTACCGTGAAGTCTTTTAAAAATATGACTGGGTGCCACTGATAGATTTCAGCAAAATTGAGAAACAACTGGAGCTAGCCCTGCAATGGGACAGAGCAGACGTAGCCAGGGACAAGATCCTCACTGATGACGTCATTAGAACAGGGGTAAGTCGCGCTAAGAACAATAAATTATAGTGCCGTCAAAAATTTGTGGCGCAACTTATCTTCAAATGTCTCTTTAACGGGTGAATCAATGTCATCCATACTTTGCACAGCAGTTTGCATCAATTTGTCTTAACGTAATCCTATTTTTCCATAACAATTGAGGCTAGATTTTAAAACCTCTCTTCATAAATTTATATAAAATACTATATATATATATATATATATATATATATATATATATATATATATATATATATATATATATATATGTATATATATATATATATATATATATATCCACCACCCGAAAAAAAGGTTTGGTTCACTGTACTTCCCGCTTCTCACACACATTTTGCATACAAGTATGGCCTACGTCACAGCTCACCAATGACACTTTTTAGTTACAAGAAATACATTTTATAGTTAACACATTTTGCTCTGAACTTAAGGTGCTAAAAACATACGCCCAATAAGCATAATGTTGCGAATTGGAAAAAAATGACAAACTTTCTTTTAAAAGTGATATTGTCCCAACTGCAAACCTTGTAAAATCTGTAAAACAACCCGCTTGAATTTTTTAAATTAGTATTTATTAAGGAATTTTCTAGAATGAAGCTAACAGGTGTTAACAAAAATTAAATATTGATCTTTTAAGACAAATTAATACAAGTCAACGCTCACCAGCTGGAGAGTATATTTTCGAAAGTGTAGGAAATATTTGACAATAAGTTGCGCCACGAATTATTTACCGCTCTACAATGGCGATATCTAACGATAATGGAGATGTATGTCATTTGTGTCACGACTCGGTCGGATCCAGCGCTTGCTAGTTTTTAAGCTTAATAATATGGAGTTATTGGTATTACTTTGACGCCTGTTTATTTGCCTAGCATTAGAATTAATGAACAGTTGTGTTTTAAATACCCGTCTATCTTGAATATAAGTCACGATATTTGAGACTGAATAAGGTGGGGGTCACCTGGTGTCAAAGATAAATTTTGCACTCAAAAATGGCCGCGACAGTTTATAACTTCCAAAGCTTGAAACGGCAATTGTACATTGTCAGTACCTTCGATCAACATTTTTCAGTTAAATTCCGTCAAGAAAAGTGTTTTTTGATTGACATGGAAAATTTCAATGCCCCAACCCTTCTGCCAAAATTCAACATTTCAAGAGAAATTGCCCAACGAGCTAAAATAAGATGTGAGCTTTTTCACATAGACTTATTCACACACACACACACACACACACACACACACACACACACACATACACACAAACACACACACAAACACACACACACACACACAACACACACTTATTTACTCACACACACACACACACAAACACACACTTATTTACACACACACACACACACACACACACACACACACACACACACACACACACACTTACATACACACACACATACAATCACACACTTATTTACACACACTTACACACGCACACACACTCATTTATTCACACACACACTCACACACACACTCACACACACACACACACACACACACACACACACACACACACACACACACACACACACACACACACACACACACACACACACACATACACACAATCACATGCGCGCATATAAATTACCCAACTTCCCGTCACAGATACTTCGTGGGTGGTTGACAGATATTCTGGTCAGGTTCTCTCCTTCTTTCCTATCAAACATCTATCGTTTTTAACTCTCCTCCTAATTTTCTTGTTGTGTTATATTCTAACAACTATCCTAATCTTCAGATTTATATGCCCTCTTTGTGTTGAAAGTGCCATAAAACTCGTTTTAAAAAAGACCCCAGATGCCGCTCACTTGGTCATCGTGCAAACCGATATCTGCCCTCAATGATTATGTCAACGTTTTAGAACGTTGTAGGCGATAGCATACCAATGTGAGCCTTCAATTGAATTGTAAACATTTTAGAATGTTCCAGTCACACCCATCTGGTGGCTGGCATGAAAATTCACAAGGGTAGTATACTCAGAGCAGTTTTCTATAGTTAAAGAGAAAGTTTTACGGCTCTTGCAACACAAAATAGGTCGTGTCCGGGCCGAGCATTAGATGTGTTACTAGAGAGTGACATACACAAAAAAGAAGAAGAGATAATTATAAGGAAGATGCTTGTTTGAAAGAAAAGAAAAAGCGAACCACACCAGAGTACCCGCCGCCCATCGACATCCATACTGTGGTATGATTGCCTACAATACGAAACTAAACTAAGAGTAACTAACGTCTCTCTTACTACGCATGCGCATACCTTGTATCGCCCTACTTTCGTTTCCTGAATAAACTAGGCTACCCGCTCAACATACACGGATCGTCTCATACTGATCTCAATCTATATCTTATCATAACATGGAGGCAGCGGTAAAAATAAACAACCAGCAGATCCAGTCCCTGTGAGTGTGCCTCTAGCTAGAAGTAGAAGCCTACAATCGGACTTTTTGGGCCGAATAAACTGTTCTTTGTTAGTGCGTAGCTTCACCCGCTCGAGCAAATAGATATTATCTAGATCTAGTTAGATCTAGAGGTCATTAACTGTCAATAGATTCCCGAGATGTTGTGGGAAAGCGAAAACGTGGCAGATTCCTTCAAAATGTTCAAATAAAGACTCGAACTCTAATTTGCCACAAAGGAGGTACATAAGGACGACCAGATCGCCCACATACTTCTCCAAATTGGCGAAAAAGGCCTTCGGATGTTAAACACCATGACACTCACAGGCGCTGAAAAGAAAGATCCAGATATTATATTCCGAAAACTGGGCGGCAAATCGAGCCGGCTGAACACTTTTGTGCGAGTAGACTCAAACTCATGAGCATAACACTAGACGATTTTGTTAGAAGGGCGCAGCTCCAGACACAAAACTGTGCATTTGCCAGTGTTGCAGAACTGGAAGAGAGAATGATCAAGTTAATTATTTCAAGTACACCCATCGAAGATTTCTTAAGGAAACTTCTCGAACAGCAAAGGGTGTCAAGTTGGCCGATGTGATAAAGGTGGGTCACACGTTCGAAGCCACTGCATCACACGTACAGCAGCTACACACAATGACAGACTCTACCAGCATCAGCGCCATCAAATCCAACACTCGCAGAAACTGCGGCGGGCAGCACAAACCACGGGAATGCCCAGCCCATGGTATTACCTGCCATACTTGCGGCAAAACTAACCACTTCGCCAAAGTTTGCCGTTCCGGGCCGCAGCAGTCTTCACGCATCCCTTCACGCGGATGCGGTCAACGACGTGGCGGACCAGGCAGCCGAGGTGGAGGACATCAGCGGAAGCCTCTAGAAGCAAAATTCAAAGCAATGCAGGCTGAAATCAGCGAAGAGAACTTTGACGACCTAACATTCAGCCCGGTTACCGTCTCTTCAGTTTCTTCATTGCCCCAACAACGCAACGAAGCACTCATCAAGCTCAAAATACAACTTTCAAACAATGCTGGGTAACACAACGTCATTGTCAAGGTCGACACATGCGCACAGGGGAACATGCTGCCCTTGCGCATGTTTAGGGATATGTTCCCTGAACTGCTGACAACGTTTGGGAATCCCGGCCAAACAGATCTTAAAAGTGAAAGGCAGCACAAGGCTGACTGCCTACAACGGCACAGACATTCTATGCCTTAGCAAGATTGTTTTTCCCTGTCGCTACAGAGGCGAGTGACAGGAAACAGGATTATACATCGTAGACGTAGAAGGACCCGACATCATTGGACTGCCGTCATGCGAAAAATTGAAAGCAGGGACATTGCACTGCAGCATTTGAACGTCACACCCATCCGCCAAAGACAAGGTCATTTGCGTCCAGGACGTCATGAAAGACCACCCAGAACAGTTCGACAGAATCGGTAAGATGCCTAGCCCCGTCAAGCTAGTGGTGGATTCAGACGTCCCGCCACACATCGACGCACCAAGGAAAATTCCGATTGCTCTCCGAGACGCGATCAAAGAAGAGCTTGACAGCATGGTGGGAAGTGGTGTGATCAGAATGGTAACGGATCCAACGGAATGGGCATCAAGCCTCGCCTACTCCAAGAAGAAGCCAGGGACGCTTCGAATCCGCTTAGATCCACGTCACCTGAATCTCGCACTGAAACGCCCACATCACAAGATTCCAACCATTGAAGAGCTGACGCGTCAGTTCTGTGGAAGTCGCTTCTTCTCCAAATTGGACGCCAAGAGTGGCTACTGGTCGGTTCAGCTCGACGAAGAAAGCCAGCTCTTGGCGACGTTCCAGACTCCGTATGGCCGATGCAGCTTCACCAGACTACCATTCGGTCTCAAGGTCTCTCAAGATTTTTTCCTGCTGAAAATGGACCAGGTCCTTGAAAACGTGAAAGGAGCCACCGGCATCTCGGACAAAGTGGTGGTCTACGGAAAGACAGAAGAAGAACTTGACGAAAGCCTGCGCAACCTGATGAAAGCCGCAGCAGAGGATGGATTGAAGTCCTAGTGTTCCAGGTGGGTCGACGCGTTCTGCAGCTGTCGTCTCGGTTTGTCGGTTGGTAGACTGACATCCTTCGGCAACAGCTGGCGGGAGCACCATCTTGCATCCGTCCTGTCGAGCCTGCAAGGAGGAGGACGAAACTATGGACCATGTGTTCCTGAGATGTCCCGCCAGCTATCGTGCTAGAACCCGTCTGCTGGGACATTTCAGTAACCCACTTTCAGCACTTTTTAAGGACCCCCGGTCGAGTGTTGAGTTCCTGCGTGCTGTCGGCATCGCTGACCGTTTATGAAGCCACAGCGCCAGAAGAGAGAGAGAGACTAGAGAGAGAGAGAGAGAGAGAGAGAGAGAGAGAGAGAGAGAGAGAGAGAGAGCAAAGAATGGATTGGTCTTCAACTCAGAGAAGTGCACCATAAAGACTCAGTCTATCACATTCTTCGGCGCCACATACACTCCTGAAGGCGTGCATTCTGATCCTGACAGAGTCAACGACCTGAAAGCCATGCCAGCGCCAACGTTCAAGAAAGAACTGCAGGAATTCCTTGGATTATTTACCTACATGTCGCCATTCATCAACAACCTGGCCGAAAAAGCAGCTCCACTCAGAGAACTCTTGAAGAAGGACTCGTTCTTCATCTGGGGCGAACACCATCAGAAGTGCTTCCACGCTCTGAAAGATGCAGTTTCAGAGAACGCCACTTTGATCTACTTCGAAACGGATACAACACCAACACTGGAGACAGACGCCAGCGTCAAAGGTCTAGTCGTGACACTCCTTCAGCATGCAAGCCTGTCGCATATGCGTCCAAGAGTCTGACAGACACCGAAACACGATGCGCCTGCATTGAGCGAGAACTCTTGGCCATTGTCTACGGAATAGAACGGTTTCACACCTACCTCTACGGCCAGAAATTCCTCGTTAGAACAGATCACAAACCGCTCATCATGATCCTCGACAAACCTCTCGCCAGAGCACCTCCCAGGCTGCAGCGAATGCTCCTCAGATGACAACGGTACGATTTCACCATCGAATACGAGCCTGTCAAGGACATGACAGTACCAGACACACTGTCCAGACAGCCAAGCCCCGGCAACAACAAGACCATCGACCTCGACCTCATCGTTGGCCAAGTCAGATTCAGCACAGACAGAATCAAATCACCCCAAGAAGAAACCAAATATGAACCTACTCTGAGCAAACTCATCCCAACGATCGTCAACGGATAGCCAGATACAATACAAGAAGTCCCCGAAGCTATTCGCAGTTTTTGGTCGTTGCGAGACGAACTTTCAGTGGAGTACGGAATCGTACTCAAAGGTGACCGCAGAGCCTCCAACAAGAGCAGCACTCCAAGGGGTAGAGAAGACCAGATTAAGGGCACGAGCCTCTGTGTACTCGCATGGCATTTCAAGGGACATCGAGAACCTGACATCTCAGTGCCCCATCTGCCAGGAGCACCAAAAGAACCAGGTGCCGGAAACACTCAACCCCCATGAAATTCCGACACAGCCCTGGGAAGTCTTGGGTGTAGACTTCTTTTTTTTTTAGACAACACCCAACACATCCTCTTCGTTGAATATTTCAGCAAGTTTTTCGTCTGCAGGAAACTCCCAAACGACTATACCTGCAAGACCACCATCGCAGTGATGAAGCAGATATTTGCCGAACATGGAATCCCCAAATCCCTCAAATCAGACAACGGTCCCCAGTTTTCGGCAAAACCATTTTAAAAATTTGCCAAGGACTGGTGCTTTGATCACGTCACTTCTTCCTCCGTCTCCCCCCAAGTCAAATGGCTTCATCGAAAGACAGGTGCAGACAGAAAAACAAGCTCTCATCAAGACGGGACGGTAGTGACCCTGACCTTACACTCTTATGCCTTCGCTCAACTCCAATCTCCTCCAAAATACCAAGTCCCTCAGAGCTGATCACTGGAAGAAAACCTCGTGGGAATCTTCCAACTCGACAAACCGGAAATCCAACCGACGATCTCGTTCATGAAAAACTACAGCACTGTCAAGACACTCAGAAATGATACCATGACACCAAGGCCAAAGACTTACCACCACTGACTCCAGGCCAGCACGTCAGATTCTAAGATCAACCTTCAAGTTAATGGAAAGAAGCAGTGATCAAAGAGAAATGTCATGAACTAAGTTCCTACATCGTAGATACACCAACGGGAAGAACACTGAGAAGAAACAGGGTCCACATAAGAAACTCACCACAGCGACAAATGTAACTACCAGAAAACATAGATTCGCCTGTTTTAGACAAAGCTCCGACTCCTGTCAACACTGCAGTCAACGCTCCAGTAAATGACAACACAGCGTCTCCAACCGTTAACACCTCAGCAGTACCCTCATCACCAGCAGCACCACCAGATTCACCTGCTGTGTTCACTCGTTCTGGCAGAAAGATCATCCGACCTGCTAGATACAAAGAATAAACCCATGGCCTTTGCACAAATAGACAGCCCGTATAGTTAGGCTGTTCTACTTGTCTATTATCTGCCAGGTATGTGCAGTTTCCCTTTTTCATTGTTTTATTACTTGCCGAGTGACTAGTTGTGTTTGGCTTTGGTTGAAGCATTAGTATGCTTTTAGCTTTGAAGTGAAACCATGACCTGTTACAGGTGAACCTCATGTGTATGTAGGCTGTCACACCTGTATATAAGTAACCGTGTAGCAGGTTACACATTATATTGCATATTAGGTGGATATTCAGATTTTCTCTGATCATAGCCAGCTGAATAACCCACAGACCAGAGGAAATGACACTGAAGACCATTGCAGAAACTGGTGCCAAAAAACAGTTCCGGAAAATATGTGTCATAGACATTTCTAGTCAGTTTATGTTTTCAGTATTTTTTTACCTGAAGCAAGTATGCAGTATTAATTAACAATAGGTGTGTGCTATCAGTTCATGAACACTCAAGATAAATTGACATTGAAAATAGGCAGGACATTTGACTGAAATAGTCCAACCTGATCCACTGAGCTAAAACTTGCATTTCTCACTATGTGCTTGCTAAATAATAGGCGTTTGATAGGGAAATGTTCATAAAATTCATTTTTGAGAGGGAGATGTCCATAAAAATTAAAATTTTATCTCGGAAAGAGAGATGTGATATGATTGCCTACAATACGAAACAAAACTAAGAGTAACTAACGGCTCTCATACTACGCATGCACGTACCTTGTATCGCCCTACTTTCACTTCCTGAATAAACTAGGCTACCCGCTCAATATACACGAATCGTCTCATACTATTCTCAATCTATATCTTATCATTATGCATACCAAGTGTTGGATAATAATATATTCAGAAAGTGTGTGTACAGAGTTGGAAAATTAGACTTTTAGAAAGTTTGTATACAGAGTTGGATTGTTATACTTTCAGCACGTTTGTATACAGAGTTGGAAAATTAGACTTTTAGAAAGTTTGTATTCACAGGGTACATACAATAATCATACTTTTAGAAAGCTTCTATACAGAGATTAGTTTATGCTTTTTGAAAGTGTGTGTACAGAGAGTAAGATAATTATACCTTCAGAAAGCTTTTATACCGAGAGTAGGATAAATATACTTTAGAAAGTTTCTGAACAGAAAGAAGGATACTTATACTTCTAGAAAACGTGTATACAGGCAGTAGAATAATGATACTTTCAGAACGTTTCGTATACAAAGTAGGATAATTTGACTGAACCATTAAGAAAGCCAGCAAGATATCTTGATATGATTTTATTAGAGTTGATTAAATGTATAACCCCACGAGCATAAAAAAAAAGATTAAAAAGCTTTATAAACTACCCATCACACACCCTTTCCACGCAAATTGTCAGATCACGCAGCGGCAGATATGAAACTCTAAAAACAAAGAAAGAAAGATATAAAAGAAGTTGTTTACCAACATAAGACTACTGTCAGAATAAGCAGCAATGTGTATTGCACTTTCGAGTATGAATCTATATAACTCTAAAGGTCTTGTAATTAAATGCCTGCATGTGGTTGAATGGTGCTTTTGATGCGATATGTCATTATATCAGCTTTACTTCTCTTCTCGCATTGAATTTTAATATGAGTAATATATAATAAATAATTTAAATGTTTTATGTATACCTACATAATGTTTGTACGGTCCTGTACAGCCAAGAAAAATTTCCCTATGGAATAATACAATATTATCTTATCTTATCTTGTCTTATCTTATCTTAAATTTTTTGAAAGTGTGTATTTATAGTGGGATAATTATACTTCTAGAAAGTTTGTATTATGAGTATAATATTTATTCTTTAGAACGTGTGTATACAGAGAGAGGCATAATTATACTTTTAGAATGGTTGTATACGAAGAGTAAAAACCTGCAACATTTAATGTGGAATAACGGTTAGGTGCTTTGCTGTCGTACACAGGAGACCCCGGTTCAATTCAGGTGTGGGTGGGGGGGGGGGGTGGGGGGTGGTTAACATAGTATGGCAATTTTTTGTTGGGATGTTGTATGCCTCTCAACCCCGGTTGATCCTGACAGGAAGGGCCGGAAGCCCAACACGTAAATGATCTAAATTGTGTCGATGAGAGCGGCAGGAAAGCTACATTTCAAAAATAGAGTAAGATAATTGCATGCTTTAGGCCGCACCCATATTAACGCCCGACACGGACGGTCAGACCAGACCGTCCTCGGGCTCAAAAGAATGCGCACCGGCTCTTTAGTAATGGAAGGTAACAAAAAAAACGGTCTCGGCTACCATACTTACGCCCGACGTCCTGTGTCGTCCCCGGTCGACCGTCTCCGACAAGTGTCGTCCCCGGTCAGACCGTCTCCGACAAAACATGTTTTATCAAAGACGGTCCGTCGGGCGAGATTGGGGGTAATTTTAATGATGTTATCTCTGCATAGTTGTGTCCCCTTTCCCGCCTCAATGACGCTACACAGAATTCTAGCAGTTTTTGGTCAGCTCTGCATATCTCTAGCAGTTCATTGAAACTGTTGTGTTTCAGGCGATAGTATTGTTGGAATTTTTAACTATCTTCCAACAACAGCGGAAACAAATTATGATGAAATTCACCTAGTGTATCACGCTTTCTTTGGGTGAGATGCACTGAAATTCTTCTTGTCTTGGTTTTCTTTTTTTGTCTACGTCTAAAAAGCAGCAACAACAACAATTTTCTTCTTCTATCACACGCCATGTTTGCAACACCGCGGTGTCTGACCGCCAAACTCCGGTTTTATATGCTCTTCCGCACCCGACGGAAAACGGCGGGTCTGGTCTCACTGTCGGTTTCGGGCATTAATATGGTTCTGCCCTAACGTTCTTCTGCCCACAGTCTCTGACACCCAGCATGCTAGAGGTACTCCTGGAGAAAGCGATCGTCAAAGACAGAGTGGAGTTTGTCGAACTATTCCTGTCCTGTCAGGTCCAGGTGGAGCTCAACAACTTCCTCACGCCCGAGAGACTGACAGGTCTGTATAAGGAGGTGAGTGTGTTAGGATAAGTCAAGACTGGACGAGACAAGACAAGACAAGAGTCCATTATCTACTTTAATACAGTAGACACTGATGTGGTCACAACACAACGGTGCGTAACGACAGAGGCGGGGGAACTCGGTCAGAGATGGAAAGCTATAAATTTTGGACAGGGAGATGAAAGTCACAATAGAATAATAAGTGAAAATGGTATCCCTCACGCTACGGTGATAGGTCATCAAAGTTGACCACTCTTTGCTCGCCATAAGTCGTAAACCCACCCAGCGGTCACGTCAATTCATTTCACAGGTTTAAAAAAAAAAGGGGGGGGGGGCATTTTACTGTGTGTGGGCCTAGATGTGATTCACCGTGGGTTCTTCTCTTGGTGCATCGGCTAAAATCCCATTCGCCTAAAACCCCGATTTTTCCTTGCTCCCGAACACAGGGGTCTTAAGCGAAGACTACTGTAGACATAAAATATTCTTGTCTTGTTTGTTTTTGTAAGTGTTTATGTGCTCGCAACTGCATAAGATCATATGAGCGCGCGGGACACATTACACGTGTTCAGTTTGATAGGAATCTGGGTGGCAGCCGAAGCCTACTCTTATCGATTTTGGACCATTAAATGATCTTTAAAATTAACATGCGCAACTTGCTCACGGGACCTCCGAGATTTTTTTCACCCTGATCCGAGAAGGCTAGGTTTAAGATCTTATCCACCCTAAGGTCAGGGATGTGGATGGAAGACAGCAGTAAGAAAGAGAGCCAAAGAGTAGCAGTAGAAAGGATGCAGAAAGGGTCATGAGCCTCAAAGACTGGGCAAGGGCCAGTGGGGATGGGGGCAGAAAGTGGAGAAAATCTTAAGAAAGCAGACGACAGAACATCTTTAGAGGGCAGGAAAGGAGGTGAAAGGAGAACATTTTAGAGATTAAAATGTTCCGTTGCTGTCAGGTTTCGAACCCGAGACCTATTGAATGAAAGGCAAACACCATATCCTCTTGACCGCGAGAGCCCCCATATATGTATATTTGTTTATTTAAGTGTGTATACAAATATATATAATATATGTATAATAGATATAGACATATTGATAAATAGATGGATATATATATATTATGTACATGTATATGTACATGTGTGTACAACATATATAAAAACATATTATGTATCAGTATTTTGCAAGTGTCCATGTTTCAATTTTGTTTTAGATCCCGCAGCATTTTCTTCTGTACGAGCTTCTGACGAAATCCTGCGACAATTATGTGAGTGTTTGTTTCATCTTCACCATCTTTGTTTAAGGGGGGGGGGGGCTACACCTGAAGGCTATCTCTCTTATTACTGGACCGAATTTTACCAAATTTCACACATATAACAAGCATAGTGAAAAGTCTTAAAATCTGCTATCAAATTTGAGAAAAGCGTTTCGTTTCGATGGATACAGCGGCCATATTGGATTTTGTTGACACGTCTTACGTAATGAATACCGCACTTACTGCTAATGAAAATTGATTTTTTTTTTCGCAGGCGTGTTCACAAATATTAGACCTAAAAATATGTCTGGGTTTTTTTTCCTAAAAGAATTAGAAATTTTTTTATTAATTGGTATTCAAGTTTGCAAAAAATCCGTGAAAATCCACTCTCAAAACACCCCCAACAAAAATCTATTCCATATATCAAAATTTCAACAAATAAATGTGTAGTATTACATCTTCTCTTCTTTCTGAGAAAAGTTCATGAAGATTGGATGGAAAATGGTGGAGTTATTTTAAAAAGTATAGAGAAAAGTAGCGTTTTGAGAAAAAGGCCGATAAAGAAAAAAAATATTGACTTTATGAGGAAATGGTGGTGACAAACATGCCCAGTATGGAAAGGAAATAGGTTTTGGGGGGTTCTTATGCAATGAAATAGTTGTAGAAGAGGGTGAAGAAGCTAAAGATGCCTACAAGTCAAATTTCATAATTTTTAGCTCAATCGGGACTTTGGGGGTGTAGCAGAGTCTTGATAGATCAGCAGACAAAAATGTAAAAATTTGTTTTATGAAATCATTTCGCTGCGTAAGCTTTCCCATGAGCAACTGAGATTAAGAATAACATCATCATCATCACCATCACCATCACCATCATCATCATCATCATCATCATCATCATCATCATCATCATCATCATCATCATAATGTTTGAATGTCCAGGAACAATGCCAATTCGAATGGAGTTATTTGGACGAGTGGAGGTGCCGCTAAGCATATTGACAATGGAGCCGAAAAAGAGCCTCGCTCTCGCTCGAAGATTTCTTCGTGGAGTCCGTCAGGCCCATTAAAGGAAACAAAACAAATCATCATCATCATGTAGAACTAACTACCAGCACCTGGAAGATGTGTATTCTGGGTACTCCTATAAGCGGGAACAAAAATCTATCACATGTCGCTGGGACCAGGCTGAGCTAGCAAGACTGCGGTCGGACCATCATTGGAGTCTAAGATGGTATAAGAACTTTGTAAATGAAGAGCTCAGTCCATGTTGCCGAAGATGCGGCCATGAAAAGGAGGATGTCAAACATATGTTTGAATGTCCAGGAACAATGGCAATTCGAATGGAGTTATTTGGACGAGTGGAGGTGCCGCTAAGCGTATTGACAATGGAGCCTAAAAAGAGCCTAACTCTCGCTCGAAGATTTCTTTGTGGAGTCTTTTCAGGCCCATTAAGGAAACAAACAAAAAAATATCATCATCATCATCATTGTTTGAAAAGCAGTGTATGAGGGGGAGTCTTGTGTGAATCTCCGACAAAATAATGTAACAATATAAAACGTTTAAAAGTTGTTTTAGGGGGGGGGCTACACCTGGAGGCTATCTCGCCCGAATTTTACCAAATTTGACACATATAACAAGCATAGTAAGGAGTCTTAAAATCCGCAATCAAATTTGAGAAAAAAAGTTTTGTTTCCATGGATACGCCGCCATATTGGATTTTATTGACATGTCTTACGTAATAAATACCGCACTTATCGCTAATGGAAATTGATTGGGTTTTTTGCATGCGTATTCACAAACATTAGATCTAAATATTTGTCTGTTGTTTTTTTCCTAATCGAATTAAAAAATATTTTAATGAATTTTTTCCTGAGGTAGCGTTCAAGTTTGTGAAAAATCCGTGAAAATTCACACTCCAGACACCACCAACAAAAATCTATTCCATATATCAAAATGTCAACATACAAATTTTTAGTATTACCTCTTGTCTTCATTCTGTGAAAATTTCATGAAGATTGGATGAAAAATGGTGGAGTTATTTAAAAAAGTATAGAGAAAAGTCGCATTTTGAGAAAACGGCCGATAAAGAAAAATAAAACACTGACTTTATGAGGAAATGGCGGTTACAAACATGCCCAGTATGGGAAAAAATACGGTTATTGGGGGTTCTTATGCCATGAAATAGTTGTAGGAGAGGCTGAGGAAGCTAAAAATGCCTACAACTCACATTCCATGATTTTGAGCCGAATTTTGATTTTGGGGTTGTAGCCCCCCCCCCCCCCCTTTAAAAGACACAGCTCAACGTTTTGCCTCTTGGGCTTCCTCGGGAGCAACTGAGAGAAAAACTAAATGAGCGCTGTACACTAGCAGGGAAATGGGCCTAACCAAGAGGGTCTTAAGATTACGTGTTGTTACAGGCTAGACGGAAGTGACGAACAGCGAGCCAGGCCAAGGAGCTAATTATAAAGAAATTGATGCTAGTCTAGCAAGAGTATCAATTTATCCCTACGAGAGGCTGACAGGAAGTTAATTGTGTGAACGTGGGATGAACAAGGGAAATGTTTGGGCGTATTTTATAGAGGCATCCCAGTTGGAGGCAAAAGGGGGGAGACAGAGGAAGGGTGTGTATGTGTTTGTGTGTGTGAGTGTGTTTGAATGTGTGTGTGTGTGTGTGTGTGTGTGTGTGTGTGTGAGAGAGAGAGAGAGAGAGAGAGAGAGAGAGAGAGAGAAAGAGAGAGAGAGAGAGAGAGAGAGAGAGAGAGAGAGAGAGAATGTTTGAATTTCCGACAAAATAACATAACAATATAAAATGTTTTAAATGGATAGATTTCATCATCATCATCATCATCATCATCATCATCAACATCATCATCATTTGCCGATATGCGGCAGACATCGGCGATTGCATCCCTTTGCTTGAATGCTCTTTAAAAAAAGCTACGTTACCCTGATATTTCCTCGTTACCCATCTGATTATGTTCTCTTGTTAGGTTGCTCGGGGCCTGCCCCTGCCTCATTGGCCTGTAGTTTTGCCTTTGAGAGCTAGATGTTCAAGACCGTAATGTCTATTCAGGTGTCCTAAATACTGCATGAATTTGTCTTTCCGTGATCGTTTTTAACAGTGAGCGTCCCACGGGGGCTTCATCAAGTATTATCTCATTTGAGTTCTTTTCCTTTCACGATATGCTCAGTTGTCTCTTAAGAAACCACATTTCTGTTGCTTCTATTTTGTTTCCACTGTTTGTTTATTTTTTGTACCCTGCCCAATTCTATCATCTGGCGTTTTTGTGTTTAGTAATAACAATCAACTGTGCAGCATTTTGGGTTTCGAACTTAACTGTTAGTCTTAAAGTAAACACACAGGAAATTGTTTTGCATATAAATAAATACATGAGTAAATAAATAAAACAAAATAGGTTTCTTCACTCTTGTAGGGTTATTTTAGTAAGTTACTCATCTAAGTGTTGTCATAGCCCTAACTGGAGATGGCTACTACAACTGGTTAGTAGTTTGCTTAGATGAAGTTAGTCCTACATTCCTCAGCTCTTTCGAGTCACGAGGTGGGCTCCCTCTGTCCCGCTCCCTAGAGAAGTCATCTTTACCGTGTCACCAAAGGTTCCGAAAGTTTGCACCAAGTCTTATACTAATGTGGTGACTTTGTTAGTATTAGTATCTAACCTGCTGGGCCAAGACAAGTTGGTAGGAGGGAGCAGAAAGAGATACAAATTTTGCTTGTATGGGGGGGGGGGGGGGGTTGTGTTTTTTTAGTGTTTGCATCTGTATTTTTAGTCTTTTCTTAATATGTGTGCACCTACGTCAATTTTAGTCGGACATACCCTGTTTAGTATACTTTTATCTCACGGATTGTTTTCAACCGGATTGCTTATCGAAAATATTAAGTACCTCGACTTGTGGGTTGACCTGTTGGACGACTCGCAAGAGGAGTCATCACAATACAATGAATCCACTTTACCCGGGGGAAGCCCCCCTACAGGGGCGAAGGCTGACTTGTTTGACAGTGTAATCAAAGTGAAACGGGACCAGATATGGCCTGGAGATATCACACAAGAATCTTACTCGTGGCGGCGACTCTGAGTTGTCAATGAAAACAAATCCGGAATTCACATCGTATGTTCAACCGCCAAAATAATCGGGAAAGTATCTTATTAAATATTAATTCAACTACAATTAAATTTAACTTTAGATGTGAATACACAAACACAAAGCAAAGAAGCAGAGATGTCAGTACTAGATCTATATGTTATAGATCTACCCGTGAGTCTAACTCTTTGGTAGAACATGACAATTATCATTTTTTTAAATTTCACATTTGGCTGTTTTTGTCTAGCCTTTTGCGGCCAGGAGCTGGTGTCATAATCGAGGTCATGATCTGATTATAGGACGGTAAAAAGTCGAGGAAAAATAACAAGCACTTGCAACTGTCAAGAGATTGTTAGGAGTTAGTTCCCCTCACATTTGTGAGGTAGACTCGATCAGTGTAATTGTTAGCTTACATAATCAGAGTTTGTGATTGCTTATAACTGTGGCCCCAAAGGGATGAACAGGGTATTTGTGGCAATGAAACAGTTTTGACTGCTATGCACATGTTCCCTTCAAATCTATTGGTAGACTCTTCTGGCCTCACTTTAAGCTTACTTAATCAAAGCTTGTGAATGCTTATTGAGTGGCCCGAGAGGGGTGAACAGGCTATTTCTGTGGCAGTGAAACCTTTTTGAATGTTAGGCATACTGTTCATTGTTGATTATGAACGTCTTTTTATTTTTAATTTATGAGGTTTACGTTTATAGGTGAATTTGACAGCGACAATGTTTCAAAATTAGAAAGGGAAGCAGTGATTATTTGATTATATAGACGCTTCGCCCCTGCCCCCTACACTTCCTAACAGTACAGCCCTCCCCAGTTCAACCCTGCTTGCTACCTGTGAAAACGTTTGATTTGTTGGGCACTTTAAAACAAGATAACTAATAAGAGATAAGATACGATAAGATTTCCACTGTCTTTAGTGATTGAGTGTCCAGCGTTCACAGGCATATGGAAGGATTGAACGTACGTAGCATTTCAGAATGTTCATTTTGGTAGTCATTTTTATAGCTTTACCTTAAACGCCAGGTGCCACTGAGTGTGATATGCATAGAACAATTAGCCTTATGAGTCATTTTATAAAAACATTGTTGAGAGTAATAATGGGAAGACTGAGAAAAAGTGTAAGACCAGAGATATCTAAAACGCAATTCGGCTTTGTTCCTGACAAGGGCACCAGAAATGCTATATTCACCTTACCAATGTTAATGCAAAGATGTATTAGAGCACAGGAAGATCTGCATTTATGCTTCATAGATTATTCAAAGGCGTTCGATTAAGTTAGACATGATGAGCTATTTAAGATACTGGAAAAGCTAGACATAGTTGGAAAAGATCTAAGAATCATCAGGGATTTTACTGGGACCAAAACGCTGCTGTACGAATTAATGGAGAATACGGTGAATATAAGCAGATTAGGCGAGGAGTGAGGCAAGAATGTGTTATGTCACCAGACCTCTTTAACATGTACAGTGAAACAATCCTTAGAAACATAGAAGAATGTCCAGGTCTCAAAGTAAATGGAGAAAATATTAATAACATCAGGTATGTAGATGACACAGTTTTAATAGCAGGCCCCGAAAAAGACTTTCAATTGCTTCTAGATACTGTTGTAACAGAAAGTGAACGTAAAGGATTATTGTTGAATGTAAAGAAAATAGAACGCATGGTAATATCCAAAAAGCAGCAAATCCTAGTTATAACCTCATTAGCAAAGGTTAAAAGACCAAACAAGTCCAACAGTTTAAATATCTAGGATATATGACAACATCTGATGCCAAATGTTCCACCGAAATAAAAAAAAATTGGGGGGTTACATGGGGGCATGGTTTTAACCCATAGTTTGATAGTTTACAGTTAAGTTTGAAATTTTTTTGAAAATAACTGATTTGCAAATGTTTTAGTGTCTATATGTGCAGCAAATAATACGCTGTTTGACCACCCCC
>NW_004797502.1:614641-615846 GCF_000002075.1 Aplysia californica
ATGCACCTATGAGGGCCGATCTGGGTTTCACAAAGGACACCCATGTTGTCTGTATGAGATACATCCTGGACCTGGCCAGCAGCAGAGTGAGGCATAAGGTGGCTCAGGTAAAGCTGTACTTGAATGTTTTGGGAGACCCGAGGCACCCTTTGCATGACAACATAAGCAGCATAAAAGGAAACAGGATCAAACGGGGCAGCTCATGGATGGCAGAAGCTGAAGACTCCTTTGGGAAAGTTTATGGCATCGATGAAATATGCTGTGGAAAGGAATGAGCCCCGATTGCAGAAGCCTGGCCAACGTTACATTACTATGGGTCGTGAAAGACGGGAATGTGCTGCTGTCGTCAACGACAATGACATACGACAGTTAATTGAGGAGCAGTCCAAGCCAGAGGACCCAGTGATCTACACGGATGGATCGGTCGGGAGGGGTGAGAGAAGTGGATGGAATTTTGTGGTGTACAGTGAGAATAAATAGGTTCATAGCATGTCAGGGGCCATAGAAAGAACAACTTCAAGAATGAAAATGGAGATTGAGGCTGTAACAAGAGCGCTTGGCTGGCTTCAAAATACAAGACCAAGAACTACCCATCTCATTATTGTCATAGACTCCCAGAGCATCCTGCGAAGGGTTGAGAAAGGGCTGCTTCGGAGTGAATGGATGAACCCAATACAACACTCATCACTTAGAGCCATCATGTGGATATTCTGTCCTAGGCACTCAGGAGTGAAGGGCAATGAGGTGGCTGATAGGCTGGCAAGCAATGACGTGGTTGATGGTGAGGTGAATTTGACCAAGGAGAAGTGTTGAAGATCCTGGAGGAAAAGTTGCGGGATGAGGAAGACAGGAAGACAGCAGAACACCACGCAATCATCGGGATGCGGGAAATGGGGATAGAGAGAGGAGAAGGAAGAAAGGAACGGTTATCTGGAAAGGAAAGACGTCGTCATAATCAGACAGCCACTGGAACAATCAGTATGGATACCTTTCGGGCTTTGGTGTTGGGAGGAACTGAGCTCTTACGGACCTGTCCGGTGTGCAATGACGTTGTCGCCCAGGACAGGTAATACAGCTAATACCCCCCTCCCACCTCCCTGACATCGGGTGAGTACACTCATATACCTCGCTCCCACCCCGCAACATCGGGTGAATACACTCATATACCCCATCCCACCCCACCCTAAAATCAGGCGAGTACATTC
>NW_004797502.1:616707-619355 GCF_000002075.1 Aplysia californica
TCTATCTATCTATCTATCTATCTATCTATCTATCTATCTATCTATCTATCTATCTCCCTCTTTCTCCCCCTCTCTCCCTCTCTGGAGGGCAGGACTCAACCCTCATTCCCAACTCTTCGCATAGAGTGACCAAAAATTTTGGAAATAATTCGTTATCTTCATCCTTAGCTTTTAATAAAAGTATGCCGAAAAATTACATGGGGGCCACTTCTAAGTGATGACATTGTTAGTGTGCTTGTTACCCTACGTCTATGCTCTCATATTTTAAAAACAGTGAAAGGAATGTGGCCAATAATCTTCGTAAAAATTATTTTTCATAGTTAATGCAGACTAACTTGTGTGCTTACAAGTTATCGCTGTCGTCGTTCGCAACAAATCCCGAGGCACTTCTGTGGTCGTCGGAGCATGTAAAAAGCCTTTAAAAAACCATGCCCTGACGACCAGAGAATTACAGGATTGTCTCTTCCTAAAGAGTTATCTGCAACTTCACCAAAAGTATATATATATG
Source organism: Aplysia californica (assembly GCF_000002075.1). Lineage (NCBI taxonomy): Eukaryota > Metazoa > Mollusca > Gastropoda > Aplysiida > Aplysiidae > Aplysia > Aplysia californica. The sequence goes on from NW_004797502.1 coordinate 617,216, forward strand.
CACACAAAAAAACAACACGCAGTACTGAAGGACCGGAAGCCAGGTTGCGTCCAGCGACAATTCAGACACCACGGGCATTAAAAGTCCCGTCTCCAAAGAGATAGAACATTTATAGGCCACTAGTAACGAAATGGAAAGACAGACTAGTTAATATTAAGTGTAGGAAATCTTATATCAAATTACTTCCCTATTCTATCCCCATGTGATGACACGCGACCGCGATGGCACCATAAAGTCTGACTAAGAGTATAATGAAGGCAAAGAGATGTTAAAAGGTACAAATTGCATAATTAAATTACATAAACAAACGCACACACACACACACACACACACACACACACACACACACACACACACATTCGCGCGCACACACACACACACTCACACTTGCACACACACACGCACACATAGCTAAGTATAACAGTCTTCCACTTAAGCTCGCTCTCATGCGGTGACGAAACAAAAGTGGCATGAGATGGAGACTGGAAGCCTAGCCTTTAGCTCTTAGCCCACTATTGTCTGAGACTAAATTCACTCTCATAAATGTATATGATATGTCTTACTTTCCCATACTTATATTTAGATACAGTTAATTTTCCGATTGCAATAGCTGCATTTGTTAACCCCCATTCCCGGTGACCTGCATCGATTCCCTTCACTGCCCCAAGTAAAACTATTTTCTCATTAATTACAATTGATGTACCTACGTGGACCTGTAAATCTTTTTCAATTTCTCTCCAAAGTGTCTGAACCTTCTTACAATTATAAAAAAATGCTCTATAAAATCAGGCTCCTTACAATATTCGCTGCTTTGAGATTTCTTTAATTTCATTTTTAAGAGTAGTATGTTAGTGGGATAAATAGTATGTAGTACTTTCCATTTAATGTTCTCAAACGTGTTTCCTTAGCGTGATGGACTATTTGCCAATGTTTTCATTAATATCAACACCATATTTTCTTTTCCCAATACCTATGAACAGTGGTGGCTCAATTTAACTTAATGCTAAAAGAAAACGCTTTCTCTCTATAGTACCTACAATTGGGTCCATGAAATAAAAGTTGTCATCCTTGTCATCATTAAAATACACATTCCTCATCGCATTTGATATAATATTGTAGTCTAAAACTCAACGTGGATTGCATCCATATTTTGCTCTAAACTCTTCTAAAGACTGTAATCGTTCATCCAGGGTTATATCTTTTATTGCTAAAATGCCCCTTTGTATACAAGATGGTAAAAAGAGGGTTTGATTTTTATAGGTTATATATTCGTTATTAAAAATAGAGTCGTTTAACGAGAGGACATAGTCTTTGTCTTTATTAGAGTATTCTAACCATTTAATTATCACACTTCTCCAAAACTTACTAGATATAGCGTCGAGCCCTTTAAACGTATTTGCTTTTACCTTGCTTCTAAGAACCTGCAACCCACCAACATCTTTGAGTACAGCGACTGCCAGACTTTTCCATCGTTGCGCTTTTGTATCAAGAAGTACCTCCACCCAGTTCAAGAGAATGGAATCTTGAAAGTTGGTCATGTTAATCATTTTCAGACCTCCGTTTTCAAGCTTATTACTCATAATCTTCCGTTTAACTTTTTCAAAAGCCCTTTTATTGTTAAAACGCTTTTTCCACAGTAATCTTTAAAAAATTCTGCTCACTTTGCTAAGGACACCTTCTGGTAACGATATGCTTTGCATTACAAAAAGAAACTGCGTTATTCCAAAAGTTTTCAGTAGTGCATTTTCCCAAGAATTAATAGATCTCTCCTTGCCCATTTCCCAAAAATTCTGAGGAGGGTATCGATCCTGGGCTTCCAGTTTTCTTCTAGTTCTTCTGCCGGTTTTGTACTGCTAAAATATACTCCAAGAATGTTAATGGTTGGAACAAACTAAATCTGAAATTCGTCTGTAGTTATGGCTTGGCCGTTTGTACATATGGCATAAGATTTATTCAAATTTAAATGCAGATCTGAAATGACCGAAAATTCATTTAGAACGGACATGGCTCTTCTCAAATCATTGGCATTCCTTAGGAATAAGGTTGTGTCATCTGCATGCTGCATACTGACTAATTTTAATAGACTCCAAACCCGGAAAGGTGTTGATACCACTTAGGGGCTGTTCAAATATAATCTTAC
>NW_004797502.1:621654-622653 GCF_000002075.1 Aplysia californica
AATGGTAACCAGTGTATGTTAAAATTACCACCTCTCCCCCTGTCTACTTAGGCTCCCAGCAAGTGATGATATCGCCCGCCCTCAAGTTATTTGTGTGGTCAGTTCTCATGGGCTACAAAGACATGTCAATGGTATTCTGGAGAGAGGGAAAGGTGAGATCAATTTTGTTTGTTTTTCGTTTTTAAGATGAGATAAGATAACATAAGATAAGATAGATCAGATAAGATAAGATAAGATACATATTTTTATTGATCCACAAGGGAAATTATGGTTGCTTTTACCAATAAAAAAAACCCTAGTAAGGATGTTTCATGTTTATGTTTTCCGCCTACATCAACACGATGAAAATCATTTGGAATGCGAGCTTCCGACCTGGGCAACCCGGGCCTAGAGGGATACAACATTCAAACAGAAAGATTCTTGCACACTCGGGAATCGAACTCGAGTCCCATGCCTGCGACAGCAAAGCGCCTTACCACTACATCATAGACACTGGTATCAACTGTGTATGTGACATCCTAGTGATCAGGTGTTAGTATTGTTGTAGTAAGAGTTTTTACGGCACTTTCAACACGAATAGATCCCATAAGTACCGAACATTAGAGGTGTTACAAGAGAGTAAACACCTGTCCTCCACTACATCCGAAGGCAAACGATTAGGTGGTTTGGACATCTCGCCCGTATGGCACCTAACCAGCTTGCCAATAAAGCCTACTATAGGAAAGTATCAGGGTACAAAGCAAGAGGAAGACCAGAAAGACATTGATCTAGGGTGTGAAGGATACCCTGAGAACATTCAATATCCCACCCAGACTGGCCTTCAAACTTGCTAGAGATAGGAAGCTCTTTCTCTCCTCGACGCCCAAGAGTTACAAGAGGCGGATATAGTAAAGTAAAGTAAGTACAAGAGAGTAATTTTAATAATAGACAAAGAAAAGGAGGAGGAGAAATAAGGACTATACACGTAATAATTATTATAATAATAATAATGATAATAAT
>NW_004797502.1:623158-624305 GCF_000002075.1 Aplysia californica
GCTGCTGCTGCTGCTGCTGCTACTACTACTATTACTACTTATAATTAATAATATCATTGTACGAAAATAAAATCGACACAGTAGACATGATCTTTGCAGCCAGGCAGATCCAGGAAAAGTAGGCCTACATAGAGCTGAATTAATAAGTCTTATGCATAACCTTTGTTGATCTAACAAAGGCCTTCGATACCGTTAGTCGGGAAGGCTAGTGGAAAACACTGACAAAGTACGGTTGTCTGCCGAAGTTTATTACAGTGGTGCGCCAGTTTTATGACAGCATGAAAGCATATTGTATTATTTGCTCATGAAGAATCCAGTATGCAAAACTGTGTTCATCAATTTTGCAAATGCTTGTGAGAATTTTGGACTTACAATACGAATAGCAAAGATAGAAGTTTTCTTTCAGCCTGTTCCGGGTTATAGGCACCCCCACCCGCCTAAAATCAAAATACATAAAACACTGTACAATGCTGATAGCTTTAAATATTTTTGGCAGAACACTATCTTTAAATGTTCTCCACGAAGCAGAAATAGCTTTACGTATGCATATATAAAGATAGGGCATCCTTTGGACAACTCAGAGAAAGGGCTTGGGACTACTGTGACATTCGCACAGAGACGAAGTTGAAAGTCCACAATGCTGTGGTCCTCCCAACCCTGTTGTGTGTTGCCCAAACTTGGATGGTGTACCAAAGTCATGCCAAGAAGCTTAATCATTTCCATATTATGAAATGTCTCAAAAGAATCCTTGGCATCAAATGGCAGGATAAAGTAACAGACACCTAAGTTCTCAAAATGCAAATGTCGAGAGTCTGTTTTCGAAGCTCAAAAGGACTTAACTTCGCTCGGCTGGTCATGTTGTAAGAATGCCTGTTTTCAGAACCACAAAGGCAGTATTTTACTTTAAGCTCTCCACAGGGAAACGTACAGTTGGCGTGCAAAAAACCCGCTACAAAGACACATTGAAAATGTTTCTGTGGAAGACTACAACATTTTTAATACTTCGACATGGGAGAGCCTAGCTCTTGAAAACCCCAGGTGGAGAGCAGCAGTCACAGTGGGCAACAAATCCTATTACTGTATAATAAGGATTTTGGTTCTTTTTTTTTTTGTTGTTGGGGTTTTTTCTCGTGTTTTTTTTTGGGGG
>NW_004797502.1:628756-630058 GCF_000002075.1 Aplysia californica
CACACACACACACACACTTGTAGTCAGAAACACCCACAAACACCCACAAACACACACGCTCACACACACACACTCAAAAACACACACGTACACGCTCGCAAACAAACGTATATACACACACACACACACACACACACACACACAAACACACACACACACACACACAAACACACACACACGCATACACACAAAAACAAACAAACAAACTACAAACTCACACACATGCACAAATTCCACAAAATACTTTCGCTGTTGTTCAACTTTGTTGTCAGTCAAAATTTTGTGAGAGAAAAAATTAAATCAAGTTTGTTTTAGATTTTGATAAAGTGTATCTCTTGGTCTTAAACTCTTTCTTGGTTACCTTATAGCTACAGATTTAGAGACGATCTAAACATATTGTACAAAGATAAAGTATTGAACAAAATATTGTCGTTTTGTTTTGTTGAATTTTTAATATTTTTGTTTTGTTTTTTGTTTTTCCTGAAAACCTTGTATTTCGACATGAAACAACGAACAACGATGTTGAATGAAAACTTTAAGACTGTGCTCCTCGAACATTTTGTTAGGCCTTTAGATAAGGCGCCTCTGTAAATGGTTGGTTAATTGATGTATAGTGCGGTCAAAAAATCATGGCGCAACTTCTAGTCAAATATTTCCTAAACTATCGAATATAGATTCTCCAGCGTTTACACAATGACTTGCATCAATTCGTCATAACAGATTAATATTTTTGTAACACTTGTTAGCTGTATTCTAGAAAATTCCTTATTAAATACTCATTTTAAAAATCCAAGAAGGCATTTTCTACCAATTTTCATAGGTTTACAGCTGGGGCAATATCTTTTAGCAAATCATCATTTTTTTAAAAATCGGTACCTCATCTTTATTGAACGCATGTTTTGAGAAACTTAGTGCAAAAAATGTGTTCACTATAACAGGAATTTCTTGTAACAAGTTTTGCCAATAAAAAGTGTCGTTGGTAAGCTGTGACGTAGGCCATAGGACTAGATCTATGCATATGCAAAATGTGTTGGAGAAGCGGGAAGTTTTGTGAACAATTCCATTTTCTGCGCGGCAGAGATTTTTAGCATTTTATATAAATTTTTGACCAAAAGTGTTTTAATCTTGCCTCTATTGTTGTGGGAAAATATGGTTAAGTTAAGAAAAATTGATACAAACTGCTGTACAAAGTATTGATGACATTGATTCACCTGTTAAGGGGGAGGGGGGGGGCTACACCCCCAAAGTCAAAATTCGGCTCAAAATCATGGAATTTGAGTTGTAGGCATTTTTAGCTTCCTC
>NW_004797502.1:633125-634383 GCF_000002075.1 Aplysia californica
TCTCTCTCTCTCTCTCTCACTCTCTCTCTCTCGCTCTCTCTCTCTCCACTCTCTTTCTCTTTCTCTCGCTCTTTTTCACTCTCTCTCTCTCTCTTTCTCTCTCCCTCTCCCCCTCGTCCCTCCCCCCTCTTTCACCTGCCCTTCCTTCTCTCCCACCCTCCCTCTCCCTCCCTCACGCGCTCTCTTTCTATCTATCTCCAGATGAAGGACATCCTCTACTTCTTCCTGTTTTTACTAATGTTCGTGGCCTCTTACGCCATCTCGTCAGAAGCCATCCTGTACCCCAACACAGAGCTCGGCCTTCTGACCTTCTACCATATACCCCGCAAGGCCTACTGGCAGATCTACGGGGAGCTCTTTCTGGATGATCTCGAGGGTACGTTTGCACCCAGGGCACACTCACAATCGAATTCAGCCAAAAAGTCTTTTTTATATTATTTTTATTATTATTATTATTATTATTATTACTAGTAATAAAAGTACCCGTTCTACGAACGGAATAATAAGGAAGAAGTATTAGGAAAGTTAAGAAGAGGAAAAAGACTGAAAACAGGAAAGAAACAAAACATTTAATATTTTACCTTGAATTTATCCACGTAGCACCCCCTCTTGACTACCTCTAGGGGTAAGACTTCTTCCCCTCTTTGAAGGCGTGGCATTTTCTCCTAAAGTGCCAGCTCAATCACTTTTTTTTTAAAGAGTTAGGCCTACATGGCCATTGTTGTTTCCTAGAAGAATCTAATCTAGATTATAGACCTAGCCTAGATCTCGAAGTCGAAGGATTATAAAGACATAGGCCAATAATTGAAAGAAGGAGCCTTGGCCCATAGAAAGATCTAAGTTTTAAAATTCAGATTTTTAACAACCAACAGGCGTCACAGATGGCCTAGATTGTTAGATCTATTCACAGTAGGAAAAATCCACTTTCAAGAATACTTTCATGATTCTTGATCTCGATCTAAGATTCACATAGATCTAGCCTAGTTCTACATCTTAGAATCTATAATGCTCTGCAAGAAAAATGCACTTTTGATATTCAATAGATTATCGAAATATCACAGATCTAGATTCTACTTTCCTTTCGTGATTCTTCTGGATCTCGATTTATCTCGAGGCCTACGGTAGGCTGAACTACTCTTTGCGCTTTCGACGACACCCTCTCTGTCACTCTCACCACCCTCCCTCCGTCAGTGCTTTCTGGCCTCATCTATCTCTTCCTCTCTCTCTCTCTCTCTCTCTCTCTCTCTCTCTCTCTCTC
>NW_004797502.1:634796-636431 GCF_000002075.1 Aplysia californica
TTCTTCTTCTTCTTCTTCTTCTTCTTCTTCTTCTTCTTCTTCTTCTTCTTCTTCTTCTTCTTCTTCTTCTTCTTCTTTTTCTTCTTCTTCTTCTTCTACACCTACACCTCCTCCTCCTCCTCTTCCTCCTCCTCCTAAAGGCGTGAGACCGAAACCGGGAATTCCCGTAAACCTACTTTATGTACAACTGAACACTAAATACCCTTTGGCGCTGTCGGCACTCCGCAGTGAATATACAATTTCGAAACAAATGATGGCGAACGCTACAAAAATACTGAATTTAACTTAAACTGGGCTTTCCTCTCACACATTTGAACTTAATGAAAATACAACAGTGCAACACTACGTTTCAAGTTATGGGTACTGCCAAAGTTTCATATTTTTTCATTTGGTCTACGTCATCAAGACCGTCTATGCCCATTAAGAAATACATTTACGTGTGGATTTTACTTTAAAACATTGATCAAAGGCACAACAATCTAAAATTTGCAGTTTCAAAGGACATTAAAACTTTAGAAATCACCAAACTTTGGCGGTCATTTTCTTGCTGAAATTACCTGTCCCACTTCTTCACAGCAAAGATCACAGTCAGACCTTCACGATCGGTCTGTGCGTAGTTCTTTTCCGCCACACTCAAGGTTCTACTTGCATATATGCCTCTGGTTTTTCAGCACCGCCCCTATCCACTTGACTCAGAATAGCACTTACCCAAAAAGAGGAAGCATCACAAGTGATCACAGTTTCCAGGATTGGGATCAAACTGGCCTAAAACATTTTCTGGTGACAGCACTTTCTTGGCTTGGGCGAAAACTTGTTGTTGCTGTTTACTCCAGCACCATTGTGTGCCTTGGTGGAGCTAATATGAAGAGGGGCGCCAAAATCTTTGCGAGATTGGGAACGTAGTTTCCGTAATGATTGATCAAACTCAGGAATGACTTCAGCTGGTGTTTTTCATGAGGCGCAGGTATCTTGCGGGTGGCCTCGACTTTATCGTCCATGGGCTGTATGCCATGCTTGCCGAGCCTGAAACCCAAGAACGTGACTTTTTCTCTCATGAATTCACATTTGCCCTTGCGTAAAGATAATCCTTTATCCTCACAGATGGAGAGAACCTTGCTAAGACTCTTCAGGTGTTCTGTATCATTTTCCCCTGTGATGTAGAGATCATCAAGATAGTTGACGCAGTTGGGAACATGACGAAAAACACTCTCTGTAGTGCGTTGAAAGATTATGAGCAAAATCACAGCTCAAGGCAGGCACTATTCTTTCCACGAATCCTCCTTCTCATCGAATTCATGGACTGAATCGATTGTCGCCATGGCCAGCACACTAAGAATTTTCTTCGTCGCCAATAATATAGTATCTTCAACACGACACGTGCTACTTGCTCGGGAGTTTATTCTGAACTGAACTGCCATGATTCGTGAGTGATCACGTGAAAAACACATGTTAAATGGTCACGTGATACACACAGATATAAAGGACATAACTCGCAATCACACACAGTTACTCTCTCTTAACAATGCATCACAACTACTACTACTATTCATATTACTATTGTTATTATTGTTGTTACTATTATTATCATCATCATCATCATCATCATCATCATTATTATTATTATTATTATTATTA
>NW_004797502.1:637708-640208 GCF_000002075.1 Aplysia californica
GGATACAGCAAGATTCAGTCACCCTCGGGCGACAAACCTGTTGTTCTAAAAGTGGGGGTGGGGGGAGGCTACTCCCTGAAAGTCCCGGTTCGGATCAAAATTATGGATACGGAGATGTAAGCGTTTTTTGGCACCTTCAATTCTCTCTTATGACTATTTCGTTGCATAGGAACCCCCTAAAGCTTTACCTTTTCCCATATGGGGCATTTAACCAACACCATATCCTCATAAAGTCAGTCTCTTATTTTTCTGTTTCCCCCTATTTCTCGAAATGCAGTTTTTTTATATACTTTTTTTTTAATTCTACCATTTTATATCCAATCTTCAGGAACTTTTCACAAAATGAAGAGAAGATGTAACACTAAAAGCTTGTCTGTTTCAATTTTTTATATATCGAACAGATTTTTGTGGGGGCTGTGTGGGGTGTGGATTTTCACGAATTTTTTGCTCTTTTAGGAAAAATCCAACTAACAAATTTGTAGATCTATTGTCTGCTAACGTGCATGATAACAAAAAACAACCTATTCCCTTGAAAAAGTGCGGTATTCATTACGTAAGACATATCAACAAAATCTAATAAGCCCGCCGTCCCTGTGGCAACGAAACGTTTTCCTCAAATTTGATTGCGGATTTTTAAGACTCCTCGCTACGCTTGTTATATGTGTGAAATTTGTTAAAATTTGATCCTCTAAAAAGCGAGATAGCCTCCAGGTGTAGCACCCCCCCCCTCCTTAATCATTTGATCTAAACTCCTCGGAAAGGCAAAATATCTTGTCGGCGATACTCTATTGACTTCATACCAATATTTCCACAGAGTTCAATACCTCAGCCTAGCGAATGTTGAAGAACTGACACCAGTCTTTGGCAGCAGACGTTGGTTGCTATAGTTTTAATTTCTGATGTTGTCCTGTTGTTCCTCCTCCAGGCTCACTTAGAAAGTGAAGATAAGATAGGATAAGTTAAGATAAGATAGGAGGTCTGTCTCAGAATAAAGTTTCCCTGTCATGCTGTCCTCATATATAATTATAAATCACCTTGTATTTGGTATCAACAGAAAGCTTATTCAAATACCTATCCAATGTAGGAACCATCAAGTTCAAGACATTTCTCCATTTGATGTACCCAGCGGTCAAAGACAGTGGTCAATGACTATTTGTCCAAGGTCCCGAGCGCTTTTCTCATAGCCTCTTGAATCCAGTCCTCGTCCTCAAATCGCCACCTTGGAGCAATCCTTCCCCTTATGGAAGAGGTGGAAGTTGCACGGGGTCAGATCGGGCGAATAGGGTGTGTGTTCCAATAATTCCCATGAGTATCCCTTAAGAAGCTCGTTCACAACTCTGGACTTGTGAACAGGCGCGTTGTCATGATGCAGGGTGACGCCTTCTTCAAGCAAAGGATGTCTTTTTCCGGATCTCAGGTCTCAGTTTGTTTTTGAGGACGAACCTGTAGTAGTCACCACTGACAGTTACGCCAGATTAGACTGGCCAGCTTAGTATGATGCCACTCATGTCGAAAAAAACAATGTGCATCACCTTTCTCTCCCCGTGTTTTTGTATGCGCTTCATCTTTCATGTCAGACCTCCCACCTCCAACCTCCCTGATCCATTTCCTTACTGTTTGAATTTATGGGGAATTATTCCCTATTACTAAGAATAGATCAACTGCAGACTTGCCGAGAAGAGTTGAAAATTTGATCACAACTCGGATGTCGTAGCAAGAGAAGGTTGCACCAATGTTTTGCTAAGCCATTTTCCTCGAATTTGCCTTTGACAAAGTGCACAAGAACACCACACTTGACACGTCACAGCTCTATGACCCGTTCACCAATGCACTTGCAATGTGGCGATGAGATTTCTTAGACATGATGTCCTGACGTCACAAAAGTTAGCGGCTGTTTGTTGCGTATTTTTGAATTTATGGAAGAGGGAAACTTTATTCTGAGACAGACCTCGTAAGGTAAGTTATGATAAGATAAGATAACTTAAGATAAGAGAAGATAAGATAAGTTAAGAAGGCCAACCCATCAGAACTTGCAGTATAACATAAGACTGTAGCCAATCAGGAGGGACTTATAGCACAATAGAGTACACTGTGGCCAATCAAGAGGGACGGGACTTACAGTATAACACCATAGATCGTGGCCAATGAGGAGAGACTTACAGTATAACATAGAAGACTGTGGCCGGTCATGCGGGACTTACGGTTATAACACAGCAGATCGTGGCCAATCAGGAATGACTTATGGTATAACACAGTAAAATGTGGCCAATCAGGCCAGACTTAAGATATAACACAGTAGATCGTGACCTATCAGATATGCCTTACAGTAGGTCACGGCCAATCGGTCAAGAATTACGGTATAACACAGTAGACTGTGGCCAATCAGGCGAAGCGGGACTTACGGTGTCACACAGTGAAGCTTTTACTAAAACTAAAGCACCCCTCCCTCACGCCCTCCGTCCTCTCCGTCCTCCTCCTTTCCAGTGACACCTACCAACGA
>NW_004797502.1:645318-647746 GCF_000002075.1 Aplysia californica
CGCTTCACCAGTGAGAAGACAAAGATAAAGTTCTGTTTTTGTGCGCTTCCCTGTGCCCAGATTTGTTCCCTTTACCTTGATCCTCATTGTTATTATTATTATTAAGATTATATTTATTATATTGTATTGCTATGATGATTACTACTAATAGAGTGGGGGTATAAACATTTCGTAGTGTTATTGCTCTCATTATCACTATCACTATCACGGTACTAGTATTATAATTATAATACATGCACACGCACGAACACAACGCGCACGCGCGCGCTTGCACACATGCACACACACACACACACACACACACACACACACACACACACACACACACACACACACACACACACACATATATATATACACACACACTCTCATACCCGACTGTTGACAATATTTCCCCAGATAGAAAGTACCGCCCAGACACTGCTGAGAGTTGAGAGGACATTGGAAGCCAGCCTCAAGCCCAGAGGCAAAACACATTTTGATTCTTCAGGTAATTTGCTATGGCCGGTTTAATATTTGTCGGGACATAAGTTCTTTAATTTTTTTAATTTAGAAAATAATAAATGTCGGCGTTTTTACGCACCCATGACACAATTTAGATCTAGATTTAGATTTTGGCTTCCGACCATGCTCTGTCAGGGTGAACCGTGGCAGAGAGGGACACAACATCCCAACAGAAAGACAATTATACTTGATAAAACTGTTCTCCCAGCTCGGGAATCGAACTCAGGTCTCCAGCGTGCGACCTCGAGGCGGCTTACTGCTCCACCACTGACACAGCAATCACAGTGGGCAGCAAGTCGTATGAGGCTTCACGAATGCAAAATGCTGACGCCAAGAGAGAAGCCTGCAAGCTGCGTCGTCAAACGTCGATTGATCTGGGGGGAAAAAAGATGAAGATGGTGATGATTATCGTTACTATTTTTATTATTATTATTATTATTATCATTATTATTATTATTATTATTATTATTATTATTATTATTATTATTATTATTATTATTATTATTATTAATGTTATTATTTTGTTATTGTTGATGTTATCATCATCATCATTATCATCAACCTTATTATTATTATTATTATTATTATTATTATTATTGTTATTATTATTATTATTATTATTATTATTATTATTATTATTATTATTATTATTATCATTATTATTATTGTTGTTGTTAGTTTTATTGTTATTGTTATTATTATTATTATTATTTTTATTATTATTATTATTATTATTATTATTATACTATATCATCATCATCATCATCATCATCATTATCATCATCATCATCATCATCATCATCATCATCAGTAGTAGTAGTAGTAGTAGTAGTAGTAGTAGTAGTAGTAGTAGTAGTAGTAGTAGTAGTAGTAGTAGTAGTAGTAGTAGTAGTTGTTGTTGTTGTTGTTGTTGTTGTTGTTGTTGTTGTAGTAGTCGTAGTATTGTTATTATTGTTATTATCATTTATTATTATTATTATTTTTGTTGTTGTTGTTGTTATTATTGATATCATTATTATTGCTGCCAAAGTTGGATGACTGCCAAAGCCTTGATTGTCCTTAGAATTGCAAATTTACTTTTTTTTGGGTTCCTTCAATCAACGCTTTTCAGCAATATCCACACAGACATGTGTTTTTAATTGGGGTGTTGGATGAGCCCCCACCCCCAAATCCCGAAAAAAAAAACAATACAGTTTTCCAGACCGACGGAAAAATATCAGATTGTTCGCTCTCAATACCTGGACGCACGTGTATATTGTCCCCTCGAGGCCTCACTTCTTCTGATGACGTGTATGCCCAACAGATGACCTGAGCAGACATCGAAGTCTCCGGCTGAACCTCCAGTCTCGGATGTCGCCCTACCATATGTTCAAGGATGTGAATAGATTCCCCGTGCCTGACGACAAGGTGCCTTGGAGTGTAAGTGGACTGTTTTTTGTTGGTCTTCCTCATCTCCCTTTTGATCTTCTCTTCTCCTCATCCTCTCCTCGTCCTCCGAGGTCGAGAGACTCCAGATGGTGACAACGTGGTGCCTTTGGGATGTAAGTGGACGGTTTTTGTTGGTTTTCCTCTTCTCCTTGATCTTTTCTTCTCTCTCATCCTCCTCCTACTCCTACTCCTCCACCTCCTCCTCTTCCTTCTTCTCCGAGGTAAAGAGATCCCAGGTGGTGACGACATGGTGCCTTGGACTGTAAGTCAATCGTTTTGGCCCTCCTTTTTATCGTCTTTATCTTGTTGTTGTTGTTGTTGTTGTCGTCGTCGTTGTTGGTGGTGTTTCTGTTATTTCTTCTTCTTCTTTTTCTTCTTCTTCTTCTTCTTCTTCTTCTTCTTCTTCTTCTTCTCCTCCTCCTCCTCCTCCTCCTCCTCCTCCTCCTCCTCCTTTTCTTCCTCCTCCTCCTCCTCCTCCTCCTCCTCCGGTTGGGTC
>NW_004797502.1:647846-672619 GCF_000002075.1 Aplysia californica
CCAAAGTTGGATGACTGCCAAAGCCTTGATTGTCCTTAGAATTGCAAATTTACTTTTTTTTGGGTTCCTTCAATCAACGCTTTTCAGCAATATCCACACAGACATGTGTTTTTAATTGGGGTGTTGGATGAGCCCCCACCCCCAAATCCCGAAAAAAAAAACAATACAGTTTTCCAGACCGACGGAAAAATATCAGATTGTTCGCTCTCAATACCTGGACGCACGTGTATATTGTCCCCTCGAGGCCTCACTTCTTCTGATGACGTGTATGCCCAACAGATGACCTGAGCAGACATCGAAGTCTCCGGCTGAACCTCCAGTCTCGGATGTCGCCCTACCATATGTTCAAGGATGTGAATAGATTCCCCGTGCCTGACGACAAGGTGCCTTGGAGTGTAAGTGGACTGTTTTTTGTTGGTCTTCCTCATCTCCCTTTTGATCTTCTCTTCTCCTCATCCTCTCCTCGTCCTCCGAGGTCGAGAGACTCCAGATGGTGACAACGTGGTGCCTTTGGGATGTAAGTGGACGGTTTTTGTTGGTTTTCCTCTTCTCCTTGATCTTTTCTTCTCTCTCATCCTCCTCCTACTCCTACTCCTCCACCTCCTCCTCTTCCTTCTTCTCCGAGGTAAAGAGATCCCAGGTGGTGACGACATGGTGCCTTGGACTGTAAGTCAATCGTTTTGGCCCTCCTTTTTATCGTCTTTATCTTGTTGTTGTTGTCATCGTTGTCGTCGTCGTTGTTGGTGGTGTTTCTGTTATTTCTTCTTCTTCTTTTTCTTCTTCTTCTTCTTCTTCTTCTTCTTCTTCTTCTTCTTCTCCTCCTCCTCCTCCTCCTCCTCCTCCTCCTTCTTCCATACCCCTGATCTTAAGGTAGGTAAGATCATACACCAAGCCTTGTCATCTGTGGACGGACATTCTCGAAGGGTTATGTGTGCATGTTAAGCACGTTACAGGCCTCTCGCTGATTTAAAATCGTAGAAATCGAAGAAGAGTAGGCAGGTGGTCTGCCACGTTGGGAAAATCTTTTTTCTTAAATGTCCTCCATTATAATATCCTTATCACACCTGTAGGATTGTAATATACAGCTTTACACTGTTCTTGATTCCAAAGGTACTGACAATGTATCTCCTTTGGAAAGTATCAAGGAAGTCAAGTTCTGAAGGGAGGGAAGTTATACTTTGGCAATCTTCTTCCTCTATGTCTACCCCCAAGCAAAGCCGTATCATGCTTTCTGTTTTAAGATCTACTTCCCCTATACATCATTGCAAAACTGAGCAGTTCTCTTTTTGTCATTAAATGAAAATCGAAAATTAAAATTGAAGCACCAAAAGAACAAGAAAAAAGAGAGGAAAACGCTCACCCTGAAAATGTCTCTGAAGGACTTCAACATAAATCCTAGGACATTGGAGAACCTAGCTCCTGACTGATCCAGTTATAGAGCAGCAATCACGGTGGGCAGTAAGTCATATGATATTTCCATGCAAGCTGCTCATATCCACGAGTGGAAATGAAGTTTTCAAATGCTCAAAAAATGTGGCATACATTTCTCCGCCAGAATTTTGCTACCTTAGAATTACATAGTTCTGCCTGACATTGTTGGCCGTTTTGAGTTGCCAATACAATGACGTCAGAAACCTAATGTTCTATTTGCTCTATCATAATTTTAAGATTATTCGGACTTTTTGTCAAGATATTCAACAAATTGCATTCGAAAAAGCTTGACATGTTGTGAAACTCAATTTTTTAAAATTGATTTCTCAAAACTAGGTACTGAGCAGACAGGACTTTGTAATTCTGGGGTAACGATTTGTCTCACTGACCATAGCTGAAGCCACAAGTCAACTTTACCCTTTCTTCTATTATGTTAAGGGGCGGTGCTACTGAAATATCTATCTCTTTAGATTCTCCATATTACACAATGTTTTATGCTATCACTGTGTTCAGCATGCTCATAGGACATGGTTAGGGATTTAAATGTGATGAAATCATCTCTCATCGACCACTGAGATGTATATATTTTTATAACAGTTACTTCACAATTTAAGACGTTGAAAAAATCCAAAGACTTTTCATTTTTCCAGCAACTTTTTTTTGTTATTTCGTAAGATCATCAACTACTACAATACAAAACGTCTGTCAACAATAAAACTTCATACTTCAATTAGTTCTGTTTTAGCAGATTGTTTTGTGTGCTGTGTCGGAAAAATGCGAAAATTTTAGGGGGGGGGGGGCTGAAAGAAAAATTAAACCCCCCCCCATGAAACCAAAGACTATATTTATTTGATGTTAACAAAATGTTGCAATATGATTGTAAAGACATGGTGCGAAATTTGAACCTTATTAGACGTGGGAGCCTTTTTACTGTTAGTAGTGTTAGTACTGAAATCTTAGGAAATGAGACAGTTTACGTAATCCGTAAAAATAATGTGGAAAAAGCAACCTTTACTTAATATTCCTCTGGTTTGCCCTGAAATAATGATTATATCCCTTCAAATCCGTATCTACTACTTTCAATTACACTGAGGACATATACAACAGCTAACGCTGTACACATGGGAAATTATAAAAGAGATGAATTTTTGCGTAGCACCTTCCCTAAACAGATATGCAGATGCATTGGTCATCGTCCGACAATGACGGAGGAACTGCAGTCACTGTACTTTGTTCTTCTACTATGGTGGGTGGTTGGCGGGTGCTTTGGTGTGGTTTGCACCTCCTTTCATATTAAAAAAAATCTATCGTCATTATCTTTCCTCCGTCTTTTCCTTGTATACTACTCTCATGTAACTACTCTAATCTGCGGCACGTATATGACCTATTTGCGTTGCTTGTGCCGTAAAACTGTCAGTAAAACTACACCAAGTTCCCGTCCTCCCCGCCTGAAGCCTGCCACTCTCCCACAGGTTCCCTTCCCGGCCTACAACCCCCGGAGCTTCACATGGAAGAGGATTCTCGACGGCCCCTCTTACTCGGACATCGACCTGTAAGTTCTGTCAAATCAACCTGTTACAGTTAGCACGTTCTGTCACACCAACCTATACTGACAAGCATAATTAACGCGAAAAAGTAGCACCATGTGTAGAAAACAAAACTGGGTATTTTCGTGAGTTGTTTTCATGATTTGTCTATATTCACAATGTGTTCTTGTTATTGGATTCGCTCGATTTAAAAAACACAACACGCTCATTGGCCGCTTATGCATCAAACAATACAACAAAGCAACCCTCTCAATGGTACGCAGTTAAAACGTGAATCGAACCGTGAATTTTTGCTTACATGTTAAGTTGGTCAGGCCTATAAATTCTCTGCCCTAAAATGTTTGATCGGGTGTTGCATAGTCCGACTATCAAGATGCCAAGATTATGTGCGGACAATCGAGAAAGAGATCTTGGACGTCTGCAAGCTGGCGGGAGCCCTCAGCGGGTGGCAACAGTCCTGGGAGTGCAGGCCAGCACTATCTACCGCCTCCAAACAGATTCCACGCAACCAACTCCACGAGAGATCTCCAAAGAAGCGGAAGACATCGACTGACAACAGCTGCCCAAGACCGCTTCGTCGTACGTCAGGATCGCCGAGATCCACGGTTGTGCGCCTCCGAGACAGCCCAGAACACCATAGAAAGGCACGGTAGAGCTGTGAGTGACCACACCACATGCTGCTGACTTGTGGACAGGGGGCTGCGTTGTCGGCGTCCGGAGCAGAGAGCACCCCTGAACGTCCATCATCGACGAGCTCGTCTTCAGTGAGCTCAGAACCACGTTAACTGGCGTCATCGCCAGTGGCAGCGTGTGATCTTCAGCGACGAGAGTCGCTTCTACGTCGATCCTGACAATAGACGAGTCCAAATTTGTCTTCGCCCCGAACAACGCTACTCTGGCGAGAACATCTGGGAGAGAGACCCGTGGGGAGGTCAAAGCGTGATGATATGGGGCGCAATCGGTATAAATCAAAGACTGTGCCCCATAATCTTCCACAATTTAGGGTCTGGATGTGGCAACAGAGTGACGGCACAGCGCTATATCAACCAAGTCCTGCAGCCCTATGTAGCTCCATTTCAAAACCACCTATTTCAGCAGGATAACGCCCGACCTCATACAGCACGTGCTACCCAGAAGTTCCTGGTGCAGAACAACATACCCACCACACCCAACCCGATCACCAGATGTGAACTCAATAGAACACCTTTGGGACATCCTTCAGAGGCGTCTCAACCAACTCCAGCCCAGACCCCAGACAGCCGCTCAACTGGGTGTTGCTATTCTTCTGGAGTGGGTGCAGGTCCCCAACTGCCAAATCAATCGCTTGGTCCACTCTGTGCACCGCCGATCCACTGTTGTCATCAACGCTAATGGGGGCCACACCAGATACTGACTGGAACTTAAGCCCTAAGGTCAAGGTCATTGATGCTGAAAAACAAAATCTGTCCCCAAGCAAATCTCCAACTCTCGAGCATTGTTTTGTGCGATTTGAGACTCCTCAAACCTGTTTCTCTAAATAAAAATATTTCTTCACTCTTTCCCGACCTAGTTGTTTTGAGGTCTAGACGTAATTAACTTGGGACTCGATTCGGCTACGCAGGTGGTGTAAAAAATAACTTCATATAAGCATAATCATTCCTCAAAACGTAACATATGATACATCAAATTGAAGCAAATTGAATAAGAAATACATTCCAACATAAAACAATTATAAATTTTTAACATAAGCGTGCATTACAAAGGTTAGAAATGGCGATGGTGGTGAGAAAAATACATTTTGACGGAGAAAAAAATTACTCACACTAAACATGTGAAAGCGAATCGGCATAGCTTTCTTATCATATACAGGCCAAGAGCAGACTCCATAAATTTCTTAATGTGCAGCTTTTTATTTGAATGCAATATTCCAATTTTTGTTTGAGTTATGATATTTATACTGAGACTGGTTAGATCGTTTTGTTGATGCAAGACCACAAGAACTAATTCCCTCGTTTTTCGCCAGACCGTCACTTTGACAAAGTGAAACTAGATGTTTTCGTTTCCTTAACCCTTTCCAAGTTTTCAATATCAATGAAAAGTACTAATAATAAATAATGGATCATGTTAAAACGAAATAAAACTGAGGCACCCCATCTAAGCCGATATATCGGCTATACGTCTGCAAGGGATGTGGACTCGCGCCGATATATCGGCGATAGGCCTACGTCTGGAAAGTGTCCAATTTACTCTCCTCTTCTTGTGTCATGTGGATTCGCATTGCTTTTGCCGGTAAGAATGTTATTTCCAGTCACAGATAGTTCTTTATTTCGCTTCAACTTGTCACAGAGAGTGAAAAAAATGGAGAATTGATATTGTTTTAACGACCTATCCACACTGTCAGGTTATTTAAGAGGCGGGACCGCTGAGTTTAAAGTCCATCTCCGAAAGGACCGATCCAAGTAAGAAATTCGTATAAAATGCCTTTCCCAGGGACACAACGTCGAACCGAGCTGTTCTCGAACCCCCGAACCCGATTTCTCACTCACAGAGCGTACCTTATGTCGAATCAACATTTCACAGATAGAACCTTATGTCCTGAATACACTGGTCTGCCTGGCATTAACACGTTGAATCACGTTTCATAGATTATCTGGATTAAACACAATCTACAGTAAATATGTCGTGACGTGGGCGAAGTCAGGCGCTCGTCAGTTACTGTATAGGTTCCACTCAACATTTTTGGCTTAAAGCACAAAACATGTAAATGTGTAGTTTCCAGGGGCCGTAAAGCTTCAAAAGTCACCAAACTTTGGCGGCCATTTTCTCACAAAGTTTACCTCAGGTACGTGGCGAACCCCACTTCCTTCAATCGCAAATTTAATATATGTCAATTTTCTAATCAAGTTAGATGGGTAATCTTTTTTATCAAATGCAAGACAAATAAATAGGCTTTAAAATGTTACCAATAATTATTTTTTAATAAATCCATATGCCCCAAAGATTGAAAAAGCCTGATTTAACCACGCCGTATCCCATTTTGAAAATGTATTAATTTATTATTATTTTCGTTATTTTTATATTATTTGTTATGATTTTTTTTACTTTAATTTCTTTTATATAGATTTTTTTTTGGGGGGAGGGGGGTGTTATTTCATGTTCTTTTGGAGGGGATGGGAGTTTCGGGGGGGGGGGGGGGGGGGGGTACACCAGTTCTAATGAGCACTATGCTGGGGTACCCCCAATTCTCACGAGCACATTTCTATTAATACGCTTTTCTGACTCTCAATGAAACAAAGTAAACTAAAAAAAGACAACGTGAGAACAAATATTTATCAAGTAAGATTCCAATACAGCAATGGTGAAGCGTTTAGCCAAATCGCTACCTCAAAATTACAAAGCTCTATCTGCTTAATACCTAGTTATGAGGAATGTGACGTCACAAGTTTTAAGTTTCACAATATGTCAAGTTTTTTCGAATGCAATTCTTCTAACATCTTGATAACGACTTCAAATAATCTTACAATTTTGATGGAGCAGACTGGGCATTTTTTGTTTTCTGACTTCATGATCCAAGTAACTCAAAACGCCCAAAATGGCAAATAAAACTGTGTAATTCTGAGGTAGCGAAATGGCGCCATAATGTGTGTCACAACATAGTGAAAAACAGGCGCTCGTCAATTTTTGGACGTATGCTCATGGAGATATTGCTGTCATCTAAAAGCTTGTTCATTTGTCTTGATTTGATGAAAAAAAATCTCTTAAATAGAAGTCGAGATATTCGCGAATGAAAGACTTAGGGGTCGACTGGCGTCAGAGATAAAAATTCGCGAGAAATGGCCACCAAAGTACGGTGATTTCCAAAGTTTGAGTGTCCTTATAAAGTAGCTGTAAATCTACATTTATTTTGTGTGCTATTGATCAAGGTTTATTCAGTAAAATCCACACAGAAATACACATGTCTTTTATTAAATTGACACAAAAGATGTTGAGCCAAGAGAGCAAATATAAGAAATAAGTTGGGGGAAAACATGCCGGTTTATTCGATTTCTTTCCGTACGAGCGGCTCATTTCACGACGATGACACACGTATTGTATTCTTCTCTTCCAGTGAACCGCTCTCGGAGCAGGAGCGAAAGGACAAGAACATTCCCTTCAACCGCGAAGACCAGGTTTGTCATGTGAACAGGACCAGTCTAGAGGACACGCCCTATGAACTTGACCGCGGCATTCCTCTCAATCCCATTGGTCGGACCGGCCTGAAGGGGCGGGGGAGACTGGGCCGATGGGGACCCAACAGAACCTGGGATCCTGTCATTACCAGGTGGGAACCCTGCCTCAACAAGTCTAGTTAAATGCATCGACATTGTCTAAGACGGTCACCCGTTGTCAACAAAGAAAGTGGCCGTCTTGACGAGTGGCCGTCTTACACAGTGCCATTATAATGCTAAACAAAACTCAAGGGGCGAAATCGGAAGAGGCGGTTTGTACAAGTGATTGTCTTTCACAGGTCGTTGTTGGAGCAGGTTCAACTGCATTGTAGATGTTTCAGGCAATAAACATAATATAATAACTAAATGACAATTATTTACCCCTTTGGGGGGACATGGTTTATAATAGAAAACACACATAGATAAATACATAATTAAAAACTCAGAATTACAAACACGCCATGCTGGTCTCGGATGTGCAGCGCCCTATTTTTTTTTTAGCCAAGGGTGCCAAGTCTTGCTCAAGGACACACCTAAGTGACCACCCATCTAAACCCCGTGTCACCGACACTTGCTAGACATTACCATTTTCTTGCCAATTTTAACTCTGACTCAAGGTGACCACCACCTCCTTAAATTGCGAATAGCTCGACTTTTATTCAAGACAGATTAATATTTCCACTGAAAGCAAAACAAATGAACAAACTTTAAACACTATCGCTGTATGCCCACAAACTGACGAGCGCCTCATTTCGCCGTGTCGTGGCACAATTTTTTCAGCTGCAAGTCGCAGGAAAAGGTAACTCTATTGTTCTCAATACAAAAAGACTTCATTCACGAGTCAGGAGTTAGCTGTCAAGACTGCCTGGGCCAGTTTCCATGAGCCGTGAGCTGAAGAATCCAGTTGTCTTCTAGCTCAGACAGTTCTTTAGTTTGTTTCACTTGTAGTTACGTGGATTATATCCTCTGCTGTTGTCCACTTGTTGGTTTTTTTAACCTATTTTGCTGTAGTTGTTGTAGTTGTTCATGTTCTTGTTCTTGTTGTTCTTGTTGTTGTTAGATGTATTGTTTAGTTTTCAATAGTCTTGATGTTCATGATATATATATATATATATATATATGTGTGATTGGCGGGTTTTCTGGTGTGGTTTCCGCTTTCTTTCCTATCAAACATCTATCTCCTTATCTATCCTCATTCTTTTCTTTTCTACAGTAACATCTCTGATCTTCGACACTAATATGATATATTTGTTCCGTAAAACTCTTACCAAAAGTAAAATCTCTTACCTCTGGCACTTATGAGACCTATTTGTGTCGCAAATGCTGTAACGCTACAAAAAAAAAATGCAATAAAATCCTGACCTTTGTCTCTGTTGGGCTTTCACAGATGGAAGAAGAATTCAAAATACGGTTCTCGTGGTCGGCCAGGGGACGACAGGAAAGAGCTCGAGTTTCTGGCTGTGCTCAGGGACGATACAAAAAAGTGGTCTTTTCCAGGGGTGAGTTTACAACAGCAACAATAACAACAGCAGCAACAACAACAATTAAAAGCAACAACAAAAGCAGGGTTGGTGGTAGCGGCAGTAACAACAACAACAACAACAACATCAACCCCAGAAATCAACAGAATCTATCTTCAAAATGACTGCAACAACAATAGCACTCCGTAAAAACAACAACAATAACACAATAACGCTAAAACAACAATTGTCACTCCACACTTCCTGTCATGCCAGATATTGTACTTTCCGGTGCTGTAAACCGATGTCTGCGGTGTGGCAGTTAGGTGCTTCGCTATCCCAGGCAGGAGACCCGGGTTCGATTCCCGGGAGAGGCGAATTTTTATGAGTGTAGGTCTTCCTGCTAAGATGTTATTTAAAAAACAATATCTCTGTCAGACCGGGTTGGCCATGACATTCAAGGCCGGAAGCTCGTCTGCTAAGTGATATCATAGTGTCGATTGGGGCGTAAAAAAAGCTTCTACATTTATTTAAAGGAAACATGTCCAGTTGCCAGTATTGGCTGTTTTGTTTTCTAACCGTGATTTTTGATAGATCGCTACCTCAGAACTACAAAGTTCTATCTACTCAGTACCTAATTTGGAGAAATTTGCCGTCAACAATTTGAAGTTTCACAATAATAATAATAATAATATGTCAAGCTTTTTCGAATACAATTCTTTGAATATCGAGATAACGACTCGTAATAGTCTTTACGATGTTGATAGAGCAGATAGAGTATAGAGTATTTGAATTCTGATCCCACGGTCTGAGTAAGTCAAAACGGCCAAAATGTGAGACAGAACTTTGTAATTCTAAGGTAGCGAGATGTCGTGTTGGGCACGTTCTAGTTGATCTATGCTGATGAAGGCTTTCCTTGTGACAACCTTAAAAAAACTCTTTGTTGTACAGTCTCTACTACAAAGCACAGGATTGTAAGGCCAGGCTAAGGAGCTATTGCCTCTCTCTCTCTCTCTCTCTCTCTCTCTCTCTCTCTCTCTCTCTCTCTCTCTGTCTCTCTCTCTCTCCCTCTCTCTCTCTCTCTCTTTCTCTCTCTCTCTCTCTCTCTCTCTCTCTCTCTCTCTCTCTCTGTCCCTCTTTCTCTGTCTCTCACACAGACACACACACACGCACACACACACACAAACACTTTCACACACGCACACAATAACACATTCACACACACACACACACACACGCAAACACATTCACACACACACACACACACACACACACACACACACACACACACACACACACGCACACTCTCTTCAGTTCTGATTCCTCAAGAAAGTTGACCTCTTAATTGTTTTATAACAGAAGCCAGAATCAGTTACTTCTTAACCATAGCTCTTTCATCAAAAGTAATACATCTTTGTATGCATAGCGTCTAGTTGAGTGGAAATGCAAGAAACAAATGTGTGGGTAAATTTAAACCAGCCAGTGTAATTGCATCATACACCATGCTACAAAGGGAACCAAGCAAGTCGTTCTTGGCATAAAAACAAGTGAAAAAACGAGGGCCGACACAGTGACCATTCAATACTGTTTCATTTTCACGAATTCAGAGAGTTGTGATGGCTATTCAACGGCAACACCAAACAAGAAAACTAAGTTGTAATACTGTATACTTTTATACTTTTATACATGTAATATCTTTTATGTGTGGCATCTTGCTGAAGTCACGTATAAATGATGAAAGGCACACAAAAAATGTACTTCTACAGTTAACAAGGACATTCAAGCTTTGGAAATTAACTAACGTTGGTGGACATTTTTTCGCTTATTTTATCTTTGACACCAGGCGACTCCCTTCAATGGCGAAAAATCTTTTTTTTTCGGAGGGGGGGGGGCTAGGGGGGAAGGGGTTAATGTAGATGTATTTACACCCCCTTCGACATATTTAGATCATTTAGGAGGCAGACTTCCTATCCTAGGCCTACCTGTGAGCGCAAACTCGAGCTGAGAGGGATACAACATCCTAGCAGAAAGACAGAGACAATCTAAGAAAATGTTCACCCCTCTCGGGAATCGAACCCGGGTCTCCTGTGTGTGACAGTCAAGCGCCAACCGCCAGACCACAGACGCCAGTGGAGCCTATCTAGAGTATGGTTGCAGTGAAAGAACACACTAATGACCTAATCAATCTGCGGGTCGGCCACAAGGTCGATTCTACTTTCTTGTGATATTCCTGAATTACAAAGTTCCTGAAGTGTATCATTACTGAACTGTAACATTCTTGAATGTTACATTTCTGAATTATTACATTCCTGAATTGTAACCTTCTTGAATTATAACATTCCTGAATCGTAACATTCCTAAACTGTAGCATTCCTGAATTAAAGGGTGATCCAAAAAAAAACCCTGCTTTTTTTTGTAAATATTTTCCTCCACACGGAAGTTTTGTGTTTCCAATTTGTACACAACATTTTGGCCTCAAAAATGATTTGTCTGGTACATGTACTCATTTTAGATAAATCCACTAAATAGTTTTTCTCTATATAGCGCATAAAAACAACCCATTTTCAGCTATGTCCTCATTTTTTGTAGCATGACGCACAAGTTCGTATTAGACTTACCACTGGAAGTCCCAACGATCGGACCATATTGAAAGCTACAGTTGTCTAACAGTTGTCTAACAAGAAGTCTAGCCGTACTTAAGTACGGCTAGACTGCCAGTCTAGCCGTACTTGTCTTAGGCCGTATTAACATTAGAAAACAGGAGGTTTAAAATATATGCACTGTCATTAAGGTACCTGGTTTCGTCTCAAATGCAAATACCTTAAGTACTGCACACTAAAAATGTATATTTACAATTCAGTAGGCCTATTTTTTTTAATGGTCAGTCTAGCCATCATATCAAGAATAAGTACGGCTAGCCAGTCTAGCCGTCATTAAGTACGGCTAGACTGCCAGTCTAGCCGTCATTAAGTACGGCTAGCCTCTTCCTTAGAAAAAAGGTTGTACAGTTTGTTTGTTTTTTGGATCACCATGTATAACATTCCTGATTTTATGTAAAATTGTTGTAATATTCCTAAGCTGTTTCATTTCTTTCTGTTCAGGGCATGCTTACACTTGACATTAAAGAATTGGACACGCTCAAGGTCAACTTCAAGGTCGAAGGGCAAAAGGATCTGGATCAGAATGCGGCTAATCAGGTGGTGAAGGAGAGGTTGGCTTCAAAAAAACCCCATGAGGTATGTGGGAGGGAGGGATGGTGTGGAGGGCGGTGGTGAGGGGAGGGGGAGATGATGGGGGAAAGGGGAGATGATGGTGGAGAGGAGAGGGAGGTAATATAGAAGTGGAAGGGGGGGGGAGTCATGTTAAATGTATACGATAAAGCCATAAAACTCACACTTTGTGTTGTGCATTGATTTATCATTGGACACATTTGTTTTGAAATAAAAGTTTTTACATTCTCCTGTAAAATTTACCCCGCTGGGGTTAGTCGGTTTTATCACAAGGCCGACGATATGTACGTTTACGTGTGCATATGTGGGTGAATGTATGTATGAGTATGTGTTTATGTATATGTACGTGTATAATATGTATATGAATGTGTATGTGAGGCTATGCATATGCATTTGTGTGTGTATGTGTGTGCATGTGTATGTCTGTGTGTGTAAGAGTAGACTAGATGTACATGCCTGTGTGTCTATGTTTGTCTATTTGTGTGTGTGTGTGTGTGTATTTCTCAGATCTACAAGGGGTATGCAGACGTTCCCATGAACACCGACAATGCCTGGATTGAGACGACGGTCGTGAATATTCATGACGAGGACGGAAAATTATTTGATGGCGTCAGCATTCTTGTGAGTGAAAAAAATATGGTGAAATGGTATAGGTTTAACGCCCCCATCAACACTATTAGGTTATTTAAAGCAATAAGAGGCGGGACTTCCGAGTTTAACGTCCATCTCTGAAAGCACAGAGCCAACTGGGACAGCCGTGTAATGTGTCTTTCCCAAGGACAGAACGTCGGACCGAGCGGAAGCTCGAAGCCCCGAACCTGCAATCTCACGATTACGAGTCCGGTAACCTAACCACTAGGTCACCGACGCCACAATTCTTGTGAGTGTCCTTATAAGTACAGTCGAAATTGTCTAAGACGGTCACCCATTGTGGATGAGAAAAGTGATCGTCTAAGACAGGTTGACGTCTTACACGACGTCATTATACGTGTACATATACAGCAGAAATTGTTCAAGACGGCCGTCTATTGTCGATGGGAAAAATTGTTGCCTTAGACAAGTGAACCTCGTGGGCACTGTCATCATTTTTTTTACGCAAGAAGGGAATGGGAAGTGGCCGTTTGTACAGGTGACTGTCTTATACAGGCGGCCGCAGGAGCGAGCTGGACTGTAAAGTAAATGTATGTGTTTAACACTCCCATCAACACTGTTAAGTTACTTAAGAGACGGGACCTCCAAATTCAACATCCGTCTCCGATAGAACCGAGCCAAATGGGTTGAGAGCTTTGAAAACTACACAAAGCAAGCAGAGTTCCGGAACGCCCTGTATGGGATTTGAACCTGGGCTATCCAATCTGTAGTCTAACATGATGCCAACTAAACTAATTGTGCGCCCATCCTCATAAGGGCTTTAACTCGTTCTGTTCAGTTGACAAGGGCAGTAAGTTGTTCGGCCTCGCTGTGTTGTCAAAAAATACGACTTTGTTAATGTAAATGATGCAAACTGGGGAATATAATCATGCTTCTTTTTCTTTTTTTCTTTTTTTTTTTGGTGATCTTCGAAACATAGCAAGAGAAGGAGTCACTTGCGAGTCGTTTCATGAATTTTGATACACTGGTTTGTTCCGCCTTTGAGATCATTTTTACAATCTGACCCCAGAATGTTCTCTGATGACACTAAGAGAACGGACAACTGTCAGTTTTTGGCTGAGCGTGTAATGCTCCCTTCTTCAGGATTCACAGCAACTGCAATAGTCCCGTCAATTTCTCCTGCCCACAGTTTTTTACTGTAATTTTCTCCAAAGTTGTATGTTACATTTTTTTGCACGCAGCGTTATATTTTGATTGACCTTAATATTTTCCTGATTTGTTTTTTGTGAGTATGACACTAAATTAAAGGATTTACTGAAAGTGGCGAATTCCTTCGATCTGTTTTGGGATATCAGAAAATTCCTGACACGAGAATTCAATATAAACATTAAGGAGGCATTTAGACTTTGACTTTTTCTAAACATATTTTCAGTTTAGTTTTAGTTTTGTTTTTTGTTGTTTCGTTGTTGCTGTTGTTTATTTGTTTGTTTGTTGTTTTGTTGGTGTTGGGTTTTTTGTGGGGGGGGGGGGGGGGGTAGGGGAAACGAGTGCAGCTACAACTAATGATTATAGGGGGTTCTTGGGAGAGATAGTACCTTTGTTCCTTGGCTGCTGCTTCGTGCTTGTAGTATGGACGGGCACACTGGTTCTCCCCTAGACCCCTAAATCTGTCACACGTGGCTCCAAGCGCCATACCCCGGGACCTCACCTCAGCAGACGTGCCAAACCGTGTGAGGGGGTGTTGTTAACACAGCATCACTGGGTGTAACCACAAGATGCGGTGACCGGCCAGGACGGAAAAAGTTCCCAGATGAACCTAACGGCTTCGTGTTCAATGCTGTTGTGCTCTCCTCCCTCCTCTACGGTTGGGAGACCTGGACATTCTACAGGAAGCACACCAACAACTTAGAGCAGTTCCGCCAAAGAGCTCCCAGAAGCATACTTGGCATCCGGTGGCAAGACCGCATCACCAACATGGAGGTCTTCAACCGATCAAGCTCACAAAGCATAGAAAGCATGCTTGCCAAAGCCCAACTGAGATGGATGGGTCGGCCATGTCATCCACATGGAAGACCTCCGAATGTTGTACGGCGAACTCGCAAGTGGCAAAAGAAATCGGTGGAGGCCAAAAAAGCGGTTGAAAGACACAATAAAGGCAAACCTTCAGTTTGCACAGGTTGCCCCAAAGAACTCGAAAGAACTGCCACCGAAAGGAACCCCTGGCACAGGGTTGTCCGTCTTGCCAGCAGAAACAGCAATATCATCCACAGAGAGAAGCTGACTACCAGAAGAGAGAGGAGACATAATCCAACCACCCCCAACCACGACATTCCAGTGTCCCCACTGCAACAAACATTGTACACCCAAGATTGGATTACACAGCCACATGCACGTCCACAGATGAGCTGCAGGATTTCATGGTCATCTTCGGAAACGAAGGACTACCTACACTGGGCGTAACCACAAGATGCGGTGGATCGGCCTGGACAGAAAAAGTTCCCAGATTAACGTAACGTCTTCGTGTTCGAGACCAAGGTGAGCCACCGAATGGGAGGATTTCGGCTGTGGTATGGCACGAAGAGGGGTTGGCTCCGCTACGCGACGTTGCCCAAGAAACTCCAATGAAGATAACAACTAGAAAGAATCCCGCACCGGCTCGGTCGTCGCCCGGAACAAGGGCCGCCTCTTACGTTGATGTTCACCAGGACGAGAGAGGAAACTATGCTACTGAAAGACCAACAAAAAGTGTACGTGCCAGAGAAAACATCGTCATTGGCACGTGGATTTTGAGAACCTTGAGAGAAGCACGGAAGGTTGAGGAACTAGAGCACGAAATGAAAAGATACCGTTGGAACATCCTGGGACTGAGTTAGTTACGATGGAAGAACTTTGGAAAAACTTGAACCCCAGAAGGGCATAAACTATACAACAGTGGCACAGAAGACCGACATGAATATGGTGTTGGAATACTCATTCTAAAAGACACTGTGAATGCCGTCTTGGGTTGCCGACTAGTTTACTGCCGACTTATGGCCATACGCTTGAAAGCATCGCCATTCAACATCACTGTCATCCAAGCATATGCACCAACAACAGCACATGACAATGAAGAAGTGGGGGATTTCTACGTCCAACTCCAAGAAGTACTGGACGAAACACCAAAGAAGGATATCATTGTGGTACAAGGCGACTAGAATGTTAGGATAGGGAAAGATGTAGCGAAAGACTGGGAAGGAATCTGCGGACCCTACTGCAATACCAACACCAGTGACAAAGGTCTACGGCTCCTGGAAATAGCCAGCTATAACGACCTAAAGCTGATGAATACTTTCGGCCCACATAAAGCATCATGGAGATGAACGTGGTCCAGTCCAAGGGGAGATTTACACCCTATAGACTACCTCATAGTCAAGCGTCGCTTTCAAAACAATGTCAACATTGCCAAGACCAGAAGTTTCTAGGAGTAGACATCCTCAATGATCACAAACATGATGGCATTCTCACTGCGTCTTAAAAAGTGCAGGAAATAAGGCAACACCCGGATCAAGTTCACCCTTGAAAGACTCAAAGACCCAACCATATTAAATTGTTTTCAAGCAAACATAGGAGGACAGTTTGGTACACTCCTAGCGCTAAAATCAAGAGGATACAGAAGTTGACTCCCTGACAAACACTTTCAACACCGCCATGACAGAAACAACAAACGAGCTCCTTGGGAAACATCGCGTGAAAAAGAAGCCCAAGGTCACAGATGACATCCTTGACCTATGTGACAAACGAAGAGCTATGAAGAACAAGAAAAAGGAACCGGAAGGTGCAAATGAATACAGAGAGACGAATCTATAAGTGAAAAGGGGAATGAGAGGAGCAAGGGAGAAGTGGATTGAAGAAGAACAGTGTGAAGAAATTGAAGACAGCCTGAATCAAAACAACAGTAAAAAGGCTTACCAAATCATCAAAGATCTCACAAGTACCAAAACAAGGGCGGGCCACATCAATACAAAGTACAGAAAGGAAATGTCTAACTGAGGAACAAGAAGTTCAGAACCCGTGGACAGAATATTGCTATGAACTGTACACCCACAAAACCACAGGAGATACAAGAGTGTTCAATGTCCCCCAATCTCAAGATAATGACAAAAGCAATATCTTAAGAGAAGAGATCGTGGCAGCAGTCTTATCACTGAAGATAGGGAAATCAGCTGGAAAAGACAACATCTCAGCAGAATTAGTTCAAGCAGGTGAGACTCTGTGATAGACATGATATGGATAATCTGCAACAAGATCTGGCAGACAGGCGAATGGCCAATACCATGGACTCAATCCTTGATCATCACCCTTCCCAAGAAAGACAATCTTCAACAATGCCAAACTATCGTACTATTAGCCTGATTAGCCATCCTAGTTAAGTAATACGTAAAGTCATTCTCTTCAGACTGAAGCCACAAGCAGAAAAAATCATAGCAAAAGAACAGGCAGGTGGCAGGACAGGGTTCAGCACAAATGAACAAATATTCAACCTGGGAATCGTCATGAAAAAGTACCTCCAACGCCAACAGGAGCTTCACCACGTATTTGTGAACTTCAAAAAAGCTTTTGACAGAGTATGACAGGAAGCTTTGTAGGCAACCATGAACTATACAACATCAACGCCAACCTGATCTAATTTATAGAAAGGCTATACAACAAAGCTACGAGCCCAGTCTTTTTCAACAACATTGGGGGATGGTTCCCATTAACAATGGGAGTACACCAGGGTTGTCTGCTCTCATCCACTTTTTTCAACATTTTCTTGTAGAGGATCATGACAGATGCACTTGAAGATCACGAAGGAGCAGTCCGTATAGGGGGAAGAACGATTACTAACTTACGTTTTGCAGACGACATAGACGGCCTTGCAGGACAAGAGCAAGAGCTAGTCAGTAAGTCAGCTTAGTAGACCGTCTTGAAAAGACCTCCACAGCCTACAGCATGGAAATCAGCGCTGAGAAGATCAAACTGATGTCATAACAGCAACAAGAACATCACAGTGAGACATCCAAGTCAACAAGCAGACGCTTGAGACCGTACGCAGCTTCAAATACCTGGGTGCAGTAGTGACAGACGAAGGATCAAAACCAGAAATAATCTCCAGAATAGTGCAAACTTCAGCAGCAATGACTAAGTAGAAAACCATCTGGAACAACAAAAATATCAACATCAGATCAAGGATCAGACTGATGTATTCCCTGGTCATGTCAGTATTTCTGTATGCATGTGAATCCTGGACCTTGAATGCTGACCTTGTAAAACGGATCTAAGCTGTGGAGATGAGATGCTAACGAAAAATCCGTGGTATCTCATACAAAGATCACATCACAAATGATGAAGTCAAACAGAGGATCAAAAATGCAATAGGACCATATGCTGACCTTCTCACTCTGGTCAGGAAACGCAAACTGCATTGGTATGGACACATCACCCGTTCATCCGGCCTTGCCAAGATGATCCTGCAAGGCAGCGTCCAGAGAAAAAGGAGCAGGGGCAGACCGAAGAAGAGTTGGGAGGACAAAATCAAGGAATGGACAGCCTGGACCTCAAATACACGCCCAGGAAAGCTGAAGAGTGGAAGGAGTGGAGGAAGCTGGTGGCCAATCCTTAAAAGCGCCCCGACGGACATCCAGTCTACGGGATAGGTGAAGGTCAACCAGCTAGTGTGAAAAAGTCATTTCATGTGTGTGTTTACCATTTTGTTTTCGTCTGTGTGTCCCCAGGCCGGGCCCAAAGCTCGATTTGTGACGTGGCAAACTCTCTCCACCGATCTGCCACTGTGGGGTCCCCATGCATACTTCCTCAGACTGGTGGAGAAGCACGTGAAAGATAACTACAGCGTTACAACAGACACGACGCCTACTTCTGAGCTACGCCCGACATAGGGCCTACTTCTGAGTTACACCTGCCTGACATAACGCCTATTTCTGAGTTACACCTGTCTGACATAGCGCCTACTTCTGAGTTACCCCCCCCCTCCCCCCTCCCCCCCCCCCCCCCAAACACACACAAACCAGCATGGAACTGGCGAAAAAAAAACCAACTTGCGTCACACCCGGTCATATGGTCTCAATATGCAGTTGCAAGCGCTGTAATACTTTTGCAACAACAACAAAAAGTTTACTGGCGAAGTACTAACGCCTGATTTTGCCCGATACGCCGGCTAACACAAGATCGATTTCTGTTTCACAAAATTTCCCTCTTGGATAAACAAACTTTGTCAATAAAATCTATTCAAAAAGATGATTCTAGACTTGGCACAAATGTGGGTCAGTAAGTAGACCTTTTCCAAAACTGTAAGGTCAAAGATAGTTCTACAAGGTGTATGACGTAGTACATATTAGTTAAGGACTTTACAAAATTGTAAAAGTGGTGAGGGCGGGGATTTTCTGGACACTTTTACGCAATCCATCACACCTTTAAAAAAAAAATTTTTAATGAATAAAAAACTGAAGTCGCCTCGGTTCCCGAACGCGCGCCCGACGACCGACGCTATTGTATATATTATACTATTCGTTCCTATATGGTCTAGGCAGATAGTCCAATAATTAGATACGACTGAAAACGAGTCTGTAACATACGAAGGCTGTCCCACGGAAAACCGGAAGAGGTCCGTAAAAGCAAAAATCTTTGTCCTATTATAATAAAACTGTAACACATCATACCTCAACATGTGCTTTATTTCTCAATGTAATCACCATCCCGCTGGACACATTTTTCCCATCGCTGGATCTGGGAGAAGATACCCTCCCTGAAGAATCTTTCGTCAAGGGATTTCAACCAATCGTTCACGGCTTCCACGAGGTCTTCGTCGTCGGTGAATCGCTGTCCAGAAATATGGCGTTTCATTGGTTCAAAAAGGTGATAATCTGACAGGGCCAAGTCAGGACTGTGAGGGGGGTGTAGTAGAACTTCCTGGCCGAACCTTTGGAACCAGTCTTTAGTGACGTTTGCGATGTGTGGCGTTGTGTTGCCATGCTGCAAAATGACCCCGCTGGTCTTTTTCGGCCCCAACCCATCAAGCAGAGACCTTTCAATAGTGCAGCTCATCAAACTCTATCCTATAGACAGTCGACTTTGAAATGTTTAGCGACTCGCAAATTTCGCGAATTTTTAGGCGCCTGTCTGTTTGAATAAGTTCGTTAACGCGACTCTTGTTGTCCTCAGTCTTGGCAGAAAAACAAGATCCTGGGTAAACTTTGTCATTGATATCGGAGTGCCCGGCTTTGAACTTACTACATCACTCATATACCTGTGACTTTGCCATTACTTTCTCCCCATAAACTGACTTTATTTCAGTGTGTATTTCTAGAGGTTTGAGACCTTTTGCGGTCAGAAACCGAATGACAGACCTCACTTCTACCCTTGACCAATTTTCCAAGGGGGTAGCCATCTTTTGAGAACTGCTGTGCTCGTTTGGTTTGTGTGATGCTCATGGTGCTCAATCGGGAAATTTCTAAATGATTGTTTTACAAGTGTGCGCTTACAGAATGGGAAAATATTGAATAGTTTTCAAATTACAGCCAAATTCCGGTTTTCCGTGGGACAGCCCTCGTAACAGTAGTTTCTTTGAATTTTTTTAATAATCGAAATCGACCCAGAAATAATGTATGTGTGAATTCGTAAAGTGAATAATATAACAAAATGGAAGGTGAAATGAAGTTGAAACCTGGACAAGTAAACATTCTCACGGCAGACTTCGCTACTCCGGTAATTACTTTTTTTTTAACTCAAACTGAACACGTTTTATGGTTTAAAAGGTTTATGTGTGGCATCGTGCTGAAATCAGGCGCTTGTCAATATAATATAATGGAAGAAATCGACAGTTGGACAATTTTTTTAATTTTTTTTCCTGAACGATACCTTTTGTGTCCTTTTAAAAACTTAAGTCCATTGATTTTCCTGAAAAGTGTTGATCGAAAGCGCTTCTAGCGTAAATTTGCAGTTTCCAAGGGCACTCAAGCTTTGGAAGTTACCTGGCGGCCATTTTCTCGCTAATTTTTACCTCTGATACCAGGTGACCCCCTACTCCTTCAATCGCAAGTACATTGTATATCGGCTTCTTTTCAAGAAAAATGGATGTCTGTTCCGTAAAAAGCCAGGCAAAAATGAAACCGGCTTTAAGATTATACCAATAAATCCAAATGCCCTAAAACTGACGAGCGCCTGGTTCCACTGCGACGTGACACGTACTGCCAAATCCTTGTTTAAAGCATCCAAGGCTTGATTTTCACGTGTTAGACAATGTACAAATGTTACCATTATCATCATCATAATGATGAACATTATTATCCCTGCTGTTGTTTTAATATTTTTCTTACTGTGTATTGATGTCATCATTATTGTTATGAGATTATGATTATCATTATGAACGCCACATTACATGAACAACTTTCAGTGAAGACCAGTCATCAGTTGTCTGGTGTTTCAATTAATGCATATGTGAGACAGCGTGGTGGAATCAGGATCTCGTCAAAATACTCAAAGTGAAGAAACTTGCGTTTTTCTGCAGGTTTATGAATTGTTTTTCAAATTTTTGTGTTTTGGCTCAACACCTTTCATGCCTAAGAACTGATCTCTGAGGAAAATTTTCTGAAAAACGTTGATTAAAGGCACAAAAATGTAAATTGTCAGTTACCACGGACTCTTAGGCTAAAGAAATAAATAATCTTTGGCAGCCATTTCTTGCCCTCAAGACGCCATTGTTTTCGGTCTTCAATCCCTCACAGGTCACGTGGTACAGTGCCCGTTCTATAAGTGTAGAATTCTGTGCCTCCACCTCTTTCTTTCGCAAATATCTCGACTTGTATTCAAGATAAATGGATATGTTTTTCACCAAAATAAAGACAACTGAACTAGCTTTAAGATGATACCAAAAACTCTACCTGCCCAAAAATTGACGAGAGCCTGATTCCACCACGCTGTCTCACATATATACAATGTATTAGTACTATATATAGTGTGGTTAAAAATTCATGGCGCAACTTATTTTCAAATTATATCGCCTCAACTATCGAACAGACGTTCTCCGATTTTTGCACAATGACTTTTCTTTACAGATCAACATTTTTGTAAACACCTACTAACTGTATTTTAGAAAATTCCACAATGAATACTAATTTTTTAAAATGTAATTATGTGGTTTCTACAGATTTTAAAAGGTTTACAGCTGGGGTAATATCACTTTTAAAAAGCAAAAGCGTCATTGTTTTTCTAATCGGGGCATTATGCTTATTGAACGCAAGTTTCGAAAACCTTTAATACAAAAGACGTGTTCACCATAAAATCAGTTTCTTCTAACAAGTTTTGCTACTAAAAAGTGTCATAGGTGGGTTGTAACGTAGGCCATATCCGTAGGCAAAATGTATGTGGGAAGCGGAAAATGCTGTAAACAATCCCATTTTCTGCGTGACGGAGATTTATAGCATTTTATATAACTTTTGTGGAGAGAAGATTTTAAAATCTAGCGTCGATATGTTGTGGAAAAATACGATTGTGAAGTCAAGACAAATGAATACACACAGCAGTGCAAAGTATGGGTGACAGTGATTCGCCCGTTAAAATAGACATTGGAGGATGGGTTGCACCACAAATGTTTTACCCCGCTATAAAAGTATAGTACCGTCTTTATGTTTGGGCTATTTATAGCATCTAAATTGTAAATGATTATTTTTTCATAGCATAAATGAATCTTTGACATATCTGATGTTACTGATATTTTCTCCGTTCACTTTGGGGCCTGGATTTTCTTTTGTATTTCAATAAGATTATTTTTGAATTTATGCATGTCGTAGTGGTATTGACCTTTAGAGCTTTGTGTGTGTGTGTGT
This sequence comes from Aplysia californica, assembly GCF_000002075.1. Classification (NCBI taxonomy): domain Eukaryota; kingdom Metazoa; phylum Mollusca; class Gastropoda; order Aplysiida; family Aplysiidae; genus Aplysia; species Aplysia californica. The sequence continues at coordinate 670,153 of NW_004797502.1, forward strand.
GTGTGTGTGTGTGTGTGTGTGTGTGTGTGTGCGTGTGTGTGTGTTTGTGAGTGTGTGTGTTTGTGTGTGTCACACTAAAAATGTATATTTACAATTCAGTAGGCCTATTTTTTTTAATGGTCAGTCTGCCAGTCTAGCCGTCATTAAGTACGGCTAGCCTCTTCCTTAGAAAAAAGGTTGTACAGTTTGTTTGTTTTTTGGATCACCATGTATAACATTCCTGATTTTATGTAAAATTGTTGTAATATTCCTAAGCTGTTTCATTTCTTTCTGTTCAGGGCATGCTTACACTTGACATTAAAGAATTGGACACGCTCAAGGTCAACTTCAAGGTCGAAGGGCAAAAGGATCTGGATCAGAATGCGGCTAATCAGGTGGTGAAGGAGAGGTTGGCTTCAAAAAAACCCCATGAGGTATGTGGGAGGGAGGGATGGTGTGGAGGGCGGTGGTGAGGGGAGGGGGAGATGATGGGGGAAAGGGGAGATGATGGTGGAGAGGAGAGGGAGGTAATATAGAAGTGGAAGGGGGGGGGAGTCATGTTAAATGTATACGATAAAGCCATAAAACTCACACTTTGTGTTGTGCATTGATTTATCATTGGACACATTTGTTTTGAAATAAAAGTTTTTACATTCTCCTGTAAAATTTACCCCGCTGGGGTTAGTCGGTTTTATCACAAGGCCGACGATATGTACGTTTACGTGTGCATATGTGGGTGAATGTATGTATGAGTATGTGTTTATGTATATGTACGTGTATAATATGTATATGAATGTGTATGTGAGGCTATGCATATGCATTTGTGTGTGTATGTGTGTGCATGTGTATGTCTGTGTGTGTAAGAGTAGACTAGATGTACATGCCTGTGTGTCTATGTTTGTCTATTTGTGTGTGTGTGTGTGTGTATTTCTCAGATCTACAAGGGGTATGCAGACGTTCCCATGAACACCGACAATGCCTGGATTGAGACGACGGTCGTGAATATTCATGACGAGGACGGAAAATTATTTGATGGCGTCAGCATTCTTGTGAGTGAAAAAAATATGGTGAAATGGTATAGGTTTAACGCCCCCATCAACACTATTAGGTTATTTAAAGCAATAAGAGGCGGGACTTCCGAGTTTAACGTCCATCTCTGAAAGCACAGAGCCAACTGGGACAGCCGTGTAATGTGTCTTTCCCAAGGACAGAACGTCGGACCGAGCGGAAGCTCGAAGCCCCGAACCTGCAATCTCACGATTACGAGTCCGGTAACCTAACCACTAGGTCACCGACGCCACAATTCTTGTGAGTGTCCTTATAAGTACAGTCGAAATTGTCTAAGACGGTCACCCATTGTGGATGAGAAAAGTGATCGTCTAAGACAGGTTGACGTCTTACACGACGTCATTATACGTGTACATATACAGCAGAAATTGTTCAAGACGGCCGTCTATTGTCGATGGGAAAAATTGTTGCCTTAGACAAGTGAACCTCGTGGGCACTGTCATCATTTTTTTTACGCAAGAAGGGAATGGGAAGTGGCCGTTTGTACAGGTGACTGTCTTATACAGGCGGCCGCAGGAGCGAGCTGGACTGTAAAGTAAATGTATGTGTTTAACACTCCCATCAACACTGTTAAGTTACTTAAGAGACGGGACCTCCAAATTCAACATCCGTCTCCGATAGAACCGAGCCAAATGGGTTGAGAGCTTTGAAAACTACACAAAGCAAGCAGAGTTCCGGAACGCCCTGTATGGGATTTGAACCTGGGCTATCCAATCTGTAGTCTAACATGATGCCAACTAAACTAATTGTGCGCCCATCCTCATAAGGGCTTTAACTCGTTCTGTTCAGTTGACAAGGGCAGTAAGTTGTTCGGCCTCGCTGTGTTGTCAAAAAATACGACTTTGTTAATGTAAATGATGCAAACTGGGGAATATAATCATGCTTCTTTTTCTTTTTTTCTTTTTTTTTTTGGTGATCTTCGAAACATAGCAAGAGAAGGAGTCACTTGCGAGTCGTTTCATGAATTTTGATACACTGGTTTGTTCCGCCTTTGAGATCATTTTTACAATCTGACCCCAGAATGTTCTCTGATGACACTAAGAGAACGGACAACTGTCAGTTTTTGGCTGAGCGTGTAATGCTCCCTTCTTCAGGATTCACAGCAACTGCAATAGTCCCGTCAATTTCTCCTGCCCACAGTTTTTTACTGTAATTTTCTCCAAAGTTGTATGTTACATTTTTTTGCACGCAGCGTTATATTTTGATTGACCTTAATATTTTCCTGATTTGTTTTTTGTGAGTATGACACTAAATTAAAGGATTTACTGAAAGTGGCGAATTCCTTCGATCTGTTTTGGGATATCAGAAAATTCCTGACACGAGAATTCAATATAAACATTAAGGAGGCATTTAGACTTTGACTTTTTCTAAACATATTTTCAGTTTAGTTTTAGTTTTGTTTTTTGTTGTTTCGTTGTTG
>NW_004797502.1:672719-700250 GCF_000002075.1 Aplysia californica
GGGTAGGGGAAACGAGTGCAGCTACAACTAATGATTATAGGGGGTTCTTGGGAGAGATAGTACCTTTGTTCCTTGGCTGCTGCTTCGTGCTTGTAGTATGGACGGGCACACTGGTTCTCCCCTAGACCCCTAAATCTGTCACACGTGGCTCCAAGCGCCATACCCCGGGACCTCACCTCAGCAGACGTGCCAAACCGTGTGAGGGGGTGTTGTTAACACAGCATCACTGGGTGTAACCACAAGATGCGGTGACCGGCCAGGACGGAAAAAGTTCCCAGATGAACCTAACGGCTTCGTGTTCAATGCTGTTGTGCTCTCCTCCCTCCTCTACGGTTGGGAGACCTGGACATTCTACAGGAAGCACACCAACAACTTAGAGCAGTTCCGCCAAAGAGCTCCCAGAAGCATACTTGGCATCCGGTGGCAAGACCGCATCACCAACATGGAGGTCTTCAACCGATCAAGCTCACAAAGCATAGAAAGCATGCTTGCCAAAGCCCAACTGAGATGGATGGGTCGGCCATGTCATCCACATGGAAGACCTCCGAATGTTGTACGGCGAACTCGCAAGTGGCAAAAGAAATCGGTGGAGGCCAAAAAAGCGGTTGAAAGACACAATAAAGGCAAACCTTCAGTTTGCACAGGTTGCCCCAAAGAACTCGAAAGAACTGCCACCGAAAGGAACCCCTGGCACAGGGTTGTCCGTCTTGCCAGCAGAAACAGCAATATCATCCACAGAGAGAAGCTGACTACCAGAAGAGAGAGGAGACATAATCCAACCACCCCCAACCACGACATTCCAGTGTCCCCACTGCAACAAACATTGTACACCCAAGATTGGATTACACAGCCACATGCACGTCCACAGATGAGCTGCAGGATTTCATGGTCATCTTCGGAAACGAAGGACTACCTACACTGGGCGTAACCACAAGATGCGGTGGATCGGCCTGGACAGAAAAAGTTCCCAGATTAACGTAACGTCTTCGTGTTCGAGACCAAGGTGAGCCACCGAATGGGAGGATTTCGGCTGTGGTATGGCACGAAGAGGGGTTGGCTCCGCTACGCGACGTTGCCCAAGAAACTCCAATGAAGATAACAACTAGAAAGAATCCCGCACCGGCTCGGTCGTCGCCCGGAACAAGGGCCGCCTCTTACGTTGATGTTCACCAGGACGAGAGAGGAAACTATGCTACTGAAAGACCAACAAAAAGTGTACGTGCCAGAGAAAACATCGTCATTGGCACGTGGATTTTGAGAACCTTGAGAGAAGCACGGAAGGTTGAGGAACTAGAGCACGAAATGAAAAGATACCGTTGGAACATCCTGGGACTGAGTTAGTTACGATGGAAGAACTTTGGAAAAACTTGAACCCCAGAAGGGCATAAACTATACAACAGTGGCACAGAAGACCGACATGAATATGGTGTTGGAATACTCATTCTAAAAGACACTGTGAATGCCGTCTTGGGTTGCCGACTAGTTTACTGCCGACTTATGGCCATACGCTTGAAAGCATCGCCATTCAACATCACTGTCATCCAAGCATATGCACCAACAACAGCACATGACAATGAAGAAGTGGGGGATTTCTACGTCCAACTCCAAGAAGTACTGGACGAAACACCAAAGAAGGATATCATTGTGGTACAAGGCGACTAGAATGTTAGGATAGGGAAAGATGTAGCGAAAGACTGGGAAGGAATCTGCGGACCCTACTGCAATACCAACACCAGTGACAAAGGTCTACGGCTCCTGGAAATAGCCAGCTATAACGACCTAAAGCTGATGAATACTTTCGGCCCACATAAAGCATCATGGAGATGAACGTGGTCCAGTCCAAGGGGAGATTTACACCCTATAGACTACCTCATAGTCAAGCGTCGCTTTCAAAACAATGTCAACATTGCCAAGACCAGAAGTTTCTAGGAGTAGACATCCTCAATGATCACAAACATGATGGCATTCTCACTGCGTCTTAAAAAGTGCAGGAAATAAGGCAACACCCGGATCAAGTTCACCCTTGAAAGACTCAAAGACCCAACCATATTAAATTGTTTTCAAGCAAACATAGGAGGACAGTTTGGTACACTCCTAGCGCTAAAATCAAGAGGATACAGAAGTTGACTCCCTGACAAACACTTTCAACACCGCCATGACAGAAACAACAAACGAGCTCCTTGGGAAACATCGCGTGAAAAAGAAGCCCAAGGTCACAGATGACATCCTTGACCTATGTGACAAACGAAGAGCTATGAAGAACAAGAAAAAGGAACCGGAAGGTGCAAATGAATACAGAGAGACGAATCTATAAGTGAAAAGGGGAATGAGAGGAGCTAAGGAGAAGTGGATTGAAGAATAGTGTGAAGAAATAAAAAATAGAAGACAGCTTGAATCAAAACAACAGTAAAAAGGCTTACCAAATCATCAAAGATCTCACAAGTACCAAAACAAGGGCGGGCCACATCAATACAAAGTACAGAAAGGAAATGTCTAACTGAGGAACAAGAAGTTCAGAACCCGTGGACAGAATATTGCTATGAACTGTACACCCACAAAACCACAGGAGATACAAGAGTGTTCAATGTCCCCCAATCTCAAGATAATGACAAAAGCAATATCTTAAGAGAAGAGATCGTGGCAGCAGTCTTATCACTGAAGATAGGGAAATCAGCTGGAAAAGACAACATCTCAGCAGAATTAGTTCAAGCAGGTGAGACTCTGTGATAGACATGATATGGATAATCTGCAACAAGATCTGGCAGACAGGCGAATGGCCAATACCATGGACTCAATCCTTGATCATCACCCTTCCCAAGAAAGACAATCTTCAACAATGCCAAACTATCGTACTATTAGCCTGATTAGCCATCCTAGTTAAGTAATACGTAAAGTCATTCTCTTCAGACTGAAGCCACAAGCAGAAAAAATCATAGCAAAAGAACAGGCAGGTGGCAGGACAGGGTTCAGCACAAATGAACAAATATTCAACCTGGGAATCGTCATGAAAAAGTACCTCCAACGCCAACAGGAGCTTCACCACGTATTTGTGAACTTCAAAAAAGCTTTTGACAGAGTATGACAGGAAGCTTTGTAGGCAACCATGAACTATACAACATCAACGCCAACCTGATCTAATTTATAGAAAGGCTATACAACAAAGCTACGAGCCCAGTCTTTTTCAACAACATTGGGGGATGGTTCCCATTAACAATGGGAGTACACCAGGGTTGTCTGCTCTCATCCACTTTTTTCAACATTTTCTTGTAGAGGATCATGACAGATGCACTTGAAGATCACGAAGGAGCAGTCCGTATAGGGGGAAGAACGATTACTAACTTACGTTTTGCAGACGACATAGACGGCCTTGCAGGACAAGAGCAAGAGCTAGTCAGTAAGTCAGCTTAGTAGACCGTCTTGAAAAGACCTCCACAGCCTACAGCATGGAAATCAGCGCTGAGAAGATCAAACTGATGTCATAACAGCAACAAGAACATCACAGTGAGACATCCAAGTCAACAAGCAGACGCTTGAGACCGTACGCAGCTTCAAATACCTGGGTGCAGTAGTGACAGACGAAGGATCAAAACCAGAAATAATCTCCAGAATAGTGCAAACTTCAGCAGCAATGACTAAGTAGAAAACCATCTGGAACAACAAAAATATCAACATCAGATCAAGGATCAGACTGATGTATTCCCTGGTCATGTCAGTATTTCTGTATGCATGTGAATCCTGGACCTTGAATGCTGACCTTGTAAAACGGATCTAAGCTGTGGAGATGAGATGCTAACGAAAAATCCGTGGTATCTCATACAAAGATCACATCACAAATGATGAAGTCAAACAGAGGATCAAAAATGCAATAGGACCATATGCTGACCTTCTCACTCTGGTCAGGAAACGCAAACTGCATTGGTATGGACACATCACCCGTTCATCCGGCCTTGCCAAGATGATCCTGCAAGGCAGCGTCCAGAGAAAAAGGAGCAGGGGCAGACCGAAGAAGAGTTGGGAGGACAAAATCAAGGAATGGACAGCCTGGACCTCAAATACACGCCCAGGAAAGCTGAAGAGTGGAAGGAGTGGAGGAAGCTGGTGGCCAATCCTTAAAAGCGCCCCGACGGACATCCAGTCTACGGGATAGGTGAAGGTCAACCAGCTAGTGTGAAAAAGTCATTTCATGTGTGTGTTTACCATTTTGTTTTCGTCTGTGTGTCCCCAGGCCGGGCCCAAAGCTCGATTTGTGACGTGGCAAACTCTCTCCACCGATCTGCCACTGTGGGGTCCCCATGCATACTTCCTCAGACTGGTGGAGAAGCACGTGAAAGATAACTACAGCGTTACAACAGACACGACGCCTACTTCTGAGCTACGCCCGACATAGGGCCTACTTCTGAGTTACACCTGCCTGACATAACGCCTATTTCTGAGTTACACCTGTCTGACATAGCGCCTACTTCTGAGTTACCCCCCCCCTCCCCCCTCCCCCCCCCCCCCCCAAACACACACAAACCAGCATGGAACTGGCGAAAAAAAAACCAACTTGCGTCACACCCGGTCATATGGTCTCAATATGCAGTTGCAAGCGCTGTAATACTTTTGCAACAACAACAAAAAGTTTACTGGCGAAGTACTAACGCCTGATTTTGCCCGATACGCCGGCTAACACAAGATCGATTTCTGTTTCACAAAATTTCCCTCTTGGATAAACAAACTTTGTCAATAAAATCTATTCAAAAAGATGATTCTAGACTTGGCACAAATGTGGGTCAGTAAGTAGACCTTTTCCAAAACTGTAAGGTCAAAGATAGTTCTACAAGGTGTATGACGTAGTACATATTAGTTAAGGACTTTACAAAATTGTAAAAGTGGTGAGGGCGGGGATTTTCTGGACACTTTTACGCAATCCATCACACCTTTAAAAAAAAAATTTTTAATGAATAAAAAACTGAAGTCGCCTCGGTTCCCGAACGCGCGCCCGACGACCGACGCTATTGTATATATTATACTATTCGTTCCTATATGGTCTAGGCAGATAGTCCAATAATTAGATACGACTGAAAACGAGTCTGTAACATACGAAGGCTGTCCCACGGAAAACCGGAAGAGGTCCGTAAAAGCAAAAATCTTTGTCCTATTATAATAAAACTGTAACACATCATACCTCAACATGTGCTTTATTTCTCAATGTAATCACCATCCCGCTGGACACATTTTTCCCATCGCTGGATCTGGGAGAAGATACCCTCCCTGAAGAATCTTTCGTCAAGGGATTTCAACCAATCGTTCACAGCTTCCACGAGGTCTTCGTCGTCGGTGAATCGCTGTCCAGAAATATGGCGTTTCATTGGTTCAAAAAGGTGATAATCTGACAGGGCCAAGTCAGGACTGTGAGGGGGGTGTAGTAGAACTTCCTGGCCGAACCTTTGGAACCAGTCTTTAGTGACGTTTGCGATGTGTGGCGTTGTGTTGCCATGCTGCAAAATGACCCCGCTGGTCTTTTTCGGCCCCAACCCATCAAGCAGAGACCTTTCAATAGTGCAGCTCATCAAACTCTATCCTATAGACAGTCGACTTTGAAATGTTTAGCGACTCGCAAATTTCGCGAATTTTTAGGCGCCTGTCTGTTTGAATAAGTTCGTTAACGCGACTCTTGTTGTCCTCAGTCTTGGCAGAAAAACAAGATCCTGGGTAAACTTTGTCATTGATATGGGAGTGCCCGGCTTTGAACTTACTACATCACTCATATACCTGTGACTTTGCCATTACTTTCTCCCCATAAACTGACTTTATTTCAGTGTGTATTTCTAGAGGTTTGAGACCTTTTGCGGTCAGAAACCGAATGACAGACCTCACTTCTACCCTTGACCAATTTTCCAAGGGGGTAGCCATCTTTTGAGAACTGCTGTGCTCGTTTGGTTTGTGTGATGCTCATGGTGCTCAATCGGGAAATTTCTAAATGATTGTTTTACAAGTGTGCGTTTACAGAATGTGACAATATTGAATAGTTTTCAAATTACAGCCAAATTCCGGTTTTCCGTGGGACAGCCCTCGTAACAGTAGTTTCTTTGAATTTTTTTAATAATCGAAATCGACCCAGAAATAATGTATGTGTGAATTCGTAAAGTGAATAATATAACAAAATGGAAGGTGAAATGAAGTTGAAACCTGGACAAGTAAACATTCTCACGGCAGACTTCGCTACTCCGGTAATTACTTTTTTTTTAACTCAAACTGAACACGTTTTATGGTTTAAAAGGTTTATGTGTGGCATCGTGCTGAAATCAGGCGCTTGTCAATATAATATAATGGAAGAAATCGACAGTTGGACAATTTTTTTAATTTTTTTTCCTGAACGATACCTTTTGTGTCCTTTTAAAAACTTAAGTCCATTGATTTTCCTGAAAAGTGTTGATCGAAAGCGCTTCTAGCGTAAATTTGCAGTTTCCAAGGGCACTCAAGCTTTGGAAGTTACCTGGCGGCCATTTTCTCGCTAATTTTTACCTCTGATACCAGGTGACCCCCTACTCCTTCAATCGCAAGTACATTGTATATCGGCTTCTTTTCAAGAAAAATGGATGTCTGTTCCGTAAAAAGCCAGGCAAAAATGAAACCGGCTTTAAGATTATACCAATAAATCCAAATGCCCTAAAACTGACGAGCGCCTGGTTCCACTGCGACGTGACACGTACTGCCAAATCCTTGTTTAAAGCATCCAAGGCTTGATTTTCACGTGTTAGACAATGTACAAATGTTACCATTATCATCATCATAATGATGAACATTATTATCCCTGCTGTTGTTTTAATATTTTTCTTACTGTGTATTGATGTCATCATTATTGTTATGAGATTATGATTATCATTATGAACGCCACATTACATGAACAACTTTCAGTGAAGACCAGTCATCAGTTGTCTGGTGTTTCAATTAATGCATATGTGAGACAGCGTGGTGGAATCAGGATCTCGTCAAAATACTCAAAGTGAAGAAACTTGCGTTTTTCTGCAGGTTTATGAATTGTTTTTCAAATTTTTGTGTTTTGGCTCAACACCTTTCATGCCTAAGAACTGATCTCTGAGGAAAATTTTCTGAAAAACGTTGATTAAAGGCACAAAAATGTAAATTGTCAGTTACCACGGACTCTTAGGCTAAAGAAATAAATAATCTTTGGCAGCCATTTCTTGCCCTCAAGACGCCATTGTTTTCGGTCTTCAATCCCTCACAGGTCACGTGGTACAGTGCCCGTTCTATAAGTGTAGAATTCTGTGCCTCCACCTCTTTCTTTCGCAAATATCTCGACTTGTATTCAAGATAAATGGATATGTTTTTCACCAAAATAAAGACAACTGAACTAGCTTTAAGATGATACCAAAAACTCTACCTGCCCAAAAATTGACGAGAGCCTGATTCCACCACGCTGTCTCACATATATACAATGTATTAGTACTATATATAGTGTGGTTAAAAATTCATGGCGCAACTTATTTTCAAATTATATCGCCTCAACTATCGAACAGACGTTCTCCGATTTTTGCACAATGACTTTTCTTTACAGATCAACATTTTTGTAAACACCTACTAACTGTATTTTAGAAAATTCCACAATGAATACTAATTTTTTAAAATGTAATTATGTGGTTTCTACAGATTTTAAAAGGTTTACAGCTGGGGTAATATCACTTTTAAAAAGCAAAAGCGTCATTGTTTTTCTAATCGGGGCATTATGCTTATTGAACGCAAGTTTCGAAAACCTTTAATACAAAAGACGTGTTCACCATAAAATCAGTTTCTTCTAACAAGTTTTGCTACTAAAAAGTGTCATAGGTGGGTTGTAACGTAGGCCATATCCGTAGGCAAAATGTATGTGGGAAGCGGAAAATGCTGTAAACAATCCCATTTTCTGCGTGACGGAGATTTATAGCATTTTATATAACTTTTGTGGAGAGAAGATTTTAAAATCTAGCGTCGATATGTTGTGGAAAAATACGATTGTGAAGTCAAGACAAATGAATACACACAGCAGTGCAAAGTATGGGTGACAGTGATTCGCCCGTTAAAATAGACATTGGAGGATGGGTTGCACCACAAATGTTTTACCCCGCTATAAAAGTATAGTACCGTCTTTATGTTTGGGCTATTTATAGCATCTAAATTGTAAATGATTATTTTTTCATAGCATAAATGAATCTTTGACATATCTGATGTTACTGATATTTTCTCCGTTCACTTTGGGGCCTGGATTTTCTTTTGTATTTCAATAAGATTATTTTTGAATTTATGCATGTCGTAGTGGTATTGACCTTTAGAGCTTTGTGTGTGTGTGTGTGTGTGTGTGTGTGTGTGTGTTGTGTGTGTGTGTGTGTGTGTGTGTGTGTGTGTGTGTGTGTAGTAGTAGTAGTAGTAGTAGTAGTAGTAGTAGTAGTAGTAGTAGTGGTAGTGGTAGTAGTAGTGGTAGTGGTAGTAGTAGTGGTAGTAGTAGTAGTAGTGGTAGTAGTAGTAGTAGTAGTAGTAGTAGTAGTAGTAGTAGTAGTAGTAGTAGTAGTAGTAACAGCAGTAGTAGTAGTAGTAGTAGTAGTAGTAGTAGTAGTAGTAGTAGTAGTAGTAGTAGTAGTAGTAGTAGTAGTAGTAGTAGTAGTAGTAGTAGTAGTAGTAGTAGTAGTAGTAGTAGTAGTAAAATTGTATCACTCACACTGTACATGTTAAAAAGGTCTGGTGACATAAAGCATCATTGTCTAACACAAACACTTCTTTTATCAGCTTAATGCATTCGCTGTACTCTCCATCAATTCTCACTGTAGAATTTTGGTTCTTGTGCAAGTTCCTAATGATTCTTGGATCTTAACCGTCTATGTCTAGCTCTTTCAAAAATTTAAATAGCTCATCATGTCTAACTTTTTCAAGAGAATTTGAAGTCAATAAATAACAAATTACAGATCTTTCTGCAGTTCATTATATCGTTTCTTTTGTATTATTAGGGTGATAAATTATAGCCTTTCTGGTACGGTACCGTTGTGTTTTAGACGTTTCTGGCAATATTTTTGTTTTAAACATTACCTCTCCCCAAGTCATCATCATGGCCATTTCGTTAGTTCCGCACAAGGTACGGAAAGAAAGCTGAAGTGCCCCCAAGGCCTTCTTTGATGTCACGGGTAGAGATGTTCCGTCAGTTTGAAGCAATAGAGAATCATAACTTAAGATTCCTAGACAAAGAAAAGACCACTTCAGGTCGAACACGCACCACTCACGCCCCTTTAAACGTCACCAGGGTTCAGAGTGTAGTCCAAAGAAACGTCTACAGCTGAGACTTTTCTACACATCAGCAGTCTGCATTCTCAAGGCAGATCTTCCCCTGTGACCGTACCAGTTAATTTTCATGTGTACGAAGCTGACATAGATCAGAGGGTGGCAATATTTTCGTGCCTTCTCGATGGTCTTGAAAAGCCTGCACCTCGAAGACATTTGGTAGAGTGGCAAAGCCCTTCTGCACCTTTCAGGATATGTAAACTCCACAAATGCTACACCATACCATACATGATGACACCACACCACCCATACCATACATGATGACGCCACACCACACCGTACACCATCCCACACCACCACACCGTACACCATCCCACACCACCACACCACACCACACCTTGGAAGCTCTCGTGGTTTAGAGGTACAGTGTTCGCCTATCATTCAATAGGTCCCGGGTTCGAAATATGACAGCGACGGGAAATTTTCTTCTCTATAAAATTGTCTTACAGATGTCACCATAGCCATAAGTTAAGGACCACTTTCACATAAGTTAAGGACCACTTGCAAACACTCTCGCAGCACAAAGAGGTGAAAAGCAAAATATTTGAAATTTCAAAGATGGTTAATGGAATCATCTGTTAACAAAATCAATTCAATTTCAGAATGATGACGTTACGAACATAGGCAATATGCCATTCAGAACAACAGTACCAGGAATGGCAAAGTGTATAAGCTATCTGTGACTTTGACTTTTCCGAGTTCTGTTTTACTTTTCATAACAGTTTTACGGCACTTACAACGCAATAAGGTCATTTGAGTGCCGAAGATTAGAGGTATCACAAAATGGAGAGTAACAAACATAAAAAAAGACGGAAGGAAAGATCAGGACGAACTTTGACAGGAAAGAAGGAGCAAACCATACCAGAGCACCCGCCAACCACCCGCACAGTTTTCCATGTTCCTGTTATCTGTGCCAGACAATAAGGAAGTCGCATCGTTTTGTAAGTTTACAACTTCATAATTTTTATTTATGTACAACGTTTCAAAACATCAAAACAGCAGAAAAATGAGAATCAACAACACATGATAAGTAGAATGAAAGACTCTCTCTCTCTCTCTCTCTCTCTCTCTCTCTCTCTCTCTCTCTCTCTCTCTCTCTCTCTCTCTCTCTCTCTCTCTCTCTCTCTCTCTCTCTCTCTCTCTCTCTCTCTCTCTCTCTAATGTACATGATATATATATAATTATATAATTTGCAAATCCGGTCTTGAAAGTAAAAAAATTTTCGTCAGTATCCGCCAAGTCTGAGCAATACTAGAAAACAGATTTTCCAGTACTAAAACGGGCTTCTGAACTCAAACCCTCAAAAACGTTAAATACGTGGTGTGTTATTTCCAGTGTACAATTATACCAGTATACACTGTCAACCAACTTCAGTCGAATTGAGTCCGGGCCAGTCAGATTATCCTCCACTCCACATACTGACAAAAGCTACCATTTTGGCATAGTATTAACAATTCGACCTCCGACCTTAAGAAATGAATGCGTCTGACTTTGAAGGCCACAACTGAATTCAGTTGAATTCCATTAAATGGTGTCAAAATGGTAACTTTTGTCCCATCCAAGAAAAAAATCCAACTGGCCCTCACTTGGTTTGACTGAATTCGACTGGCAGTGTGCACCGTGTGTTAGTTCCTCTGGGACAGCTACCTCTCTAGCCAGGGACAACAACTCACTCACAAATCACTACCTCTCAGAGTTACAAAGCTTTAAAGTTGTATCTGACATTTCTGGCCATTTTGAGTTACTAAGAGCAAGAGGACAGAAACCAAATGTTTTATCTGCTCTATTAAAAGCAAAAGATTATTCCGTGCCGTTATCAAGATATTCAAAGAACTGCATTCGAAAAAAGCTTGACATGTTGTAAAAACTCATTATTTTTACGTCCTGATAAAACTTTGTAATTCTTCTAGGGTAGCGAAACGTCACATTTCCTCACCACACCATTCTCAAAAGCCAACTCCGAAAATACGGTTTGTGGTAGTCCCCCTGAATTGTGACTGACATCACACAACACATTCTATACATAACTTTCAGCAATATTAATCTATCCAAAGAGTCACAACAACATTGGATTCTAAATTCTAAACAGCTGAAATGTGTACAACAGCCTTGCTTTGGGGGGTTTTTCACTTTCTTGTAAAATTTACAAACACCAAGTTAGCGGTTTAAAATCCTGCAGCAACGATTTATATTTTTTTAGTATTAGTGAGAGTTTTACAGCACTTGCAACACAAATAGGTCATACAAGTGCCAACATGAAACATTACTGAACAAAAAAATATAAGTTAAGATAAATAACATGCAATTTGTTCGTCCGAATACTGATGTATTTGAATTATGCTGCATAGATACATAGATACATGATGTATAATTATCAATAAAAATGTGACATGGTATCTTTTTACGTCTCTCAGTTCATCTCAGTCTCTGACACTCTCTCTTCATCTCTTTCTCTCTCTAATTTTTCCGTTTCACACACAGACACATACTCTATGATTCAACCATCCAAGCACAACATTTGACAACAAGCACACATGATATGTCTACATGTACCGATTCTTTTATGAAAACACCCTTTAAACAAGTTAGACATGTACATAAAGAAAGATTTACATTTTAACTAAAAGGTAATTTCACAAAAACAGCATTCCTTGCTAGACAATGGAGTCCGCAAAATCTTAGCTTCTGCAGTAGTGGACACTGCTTCTCAGATCTTCCTGCAATAAAACACTCTGTCTTTTACCACTCTGCCAGCCTAAGTTGTTTTCATTCCCAAGCAAGGTTTCTATGTCCTGCTTCCATCTTCTGTTAGGTCTCGCCCTTCCTCACTTGCCTTCTTCTTTTGCTTTTAGGATGTTTCTGGAGTGAATCATGGCATTTGATATACTCAAAGTAGTTCAGTTTCAGTTTCATTATGTTCTGGAGGGGTGTTAGCATTTCTATACCTTTTCTTTAAACTTCTTCATTCTTTATTTTGTGTCTTCAGCATATGCTGCATATTCTTAAAGTTCTTCTGCAACATTTAGAGTAACGCTATGACAAGACGATTCACGACTCAAGAATATGATCATTCCAACTGGCAAAACACAGACCTGAAAGTGGCATCTCAACACCAGACCTGCCAACTAGGTCTGTTCTTAATCGATCATACTAACTGATTAGTTCGATTATCATGTAGACTTGCGTTAATCGGGTTACTCTAAACGGTTAAACGGTTATCGACTGCTGCAGCCTCCTCTAGCAAAGCAGTTCAGTAAGCTGAATTAGGCCTAGGTTGTCTCCTCCTTCGATTTTGTTGCTTAGGCTAATCAGTAAACTCAACATTGGTCCCATGTAGAGCTAGCCAATAAAAAACAAGGATTTGCTCCAGTTTTGTTTCTCGCGTAGCCTTGCATGATTGCAGTTTTCACAAAAGTAAATTAGTTTGCACCGTTGTTGTTGACTGTTGAAAACAATTGCAAGATTTCTTTTTGCACTCCATCACCATGCCCAAGAACTCTGGGAGCATTGTTTGGAATTTTTTTGAAAAACACAAAAACATGATCACTTATACGTTATGTTCCAAAAGGCTCAAGTACAACAAAAGTACATCCTCTCTTAGTCATTATTTGAAGGCCAAGCCTCCGATTCAACTTAGCGAGTCAGAGGGAAACAAAACGCTATGCCAAGTTCTACCTGAATCAACTCAAGCAGCGGCCACCTCATCTTCTACTACTACTAACTACTGCAAAGAAACGAACAATGGTGCAACTCACGCTACAAGAGAATTTTGAACAGAGGAAACTTTATAATGCAGTCACCAAGAATGCAATCACTGGATCGGCTGTTACTTGAAATGATAGAAATGGACATACAGCCATTATCTATCGTAGAAGATGAAGGCTTCCGGCATTTCATCAAAGAGGTGGACCCAAGATATCCTCTTCCACGCAGGACTAAGGGGGGTCTCGTGGTCTAGAGGTTAAGCTGTTCGCCGCTCATTCAAAGATCTCAGACTCAAATCCGGGTAGCGACTGAAAAAATTTCTTCTCTAAAATTATCTCCTTTCACATCCTTCCTGCTCTCTAACAATGTTGTCATCTGCTTTCGTCTCCACTTTCTGCCCTACCCCCTCACCTCCTTTGCCCCCTCCTCTGGACTCCTGACTCTTTCTGCAGCCTTTCTACTGCTACTCCTTGGCTCCTCCTTACTGCTGTCTTTCAGCCACACCCCTGATCTTCCGGTAGGAAAGATCTACACCTAGCCTTCTCGGACAAGGGCAAAACATCTTTGAGGTCCCATGTGGAAGTAGCGCATGTTAAAAGATCCCTTGGTGGTCTAAAATAGATCAGAGTAGGCTTCGGCTGCCACTCGAGCAAAATTCAAAATTTCCTACAAACTGAAAATGTTTGGTGTGTCCCGCGTGTTCATATGACCTTATGCAGTTGCGAGCGCCGTAAAACGCTTACCAAAAAAAAAAAAAAAAAAATCAGGACTAAATTGACGAGAAGCATGCTTCCTGAACTTCATTAGGAGAAGCGGAAAGAAGTCATCAATGTCTTGAAGGAAACGCCTGCGGTGTTGTCAACAACTGACATTTGGATGTCAACGGCAACCCAGGGCTATATGACAGTAACAGCGTACTGCATCTCAGATGACTGGAAACTGCACTCATTTGTTCTCGAAATGGCGGGAATGACGGAGGCTTACAATGCCAGTAACAGTCGGCCGTTTGGGTGGCATTCAACATTTTGGCTGTTTTGGCCATACTTTGAATCTAAATATCACAGATTGATTAAAGAAAGTCAGAGAGATTCCTCCATTGATTGAGAGAGTGAAAGACATCGTTGGATTCTTCCACCACAGCGTGAAGGCTTCGGACCGTCTGAAAGAGCTCCAGAAACAGAAAAGCGATAGCCCAGTCTATCAGCCACTGAAATTAATAAATGATGCTGCTTCACGTTGAAACTCAACTTACTATATGTTAGAGAGATACTTGGAGCTTCAAATGGAGGAGTCAACCGCTTTGGGATTTGCAGGCAAAGCTAAAACCGTTGTCGCAAACGAAGATCTTGTAAGCATCCAAATTATTATTGACGCATTGAAGCCTTTTGAGATGGTGACCAGGGAAATTAGTGCAGAGAAATGCACGACCACATTAAAGATGACCCCCTTACTTCAGACTCTTCACGAGGCTTTGCAGAAAACTGACTCTACCTTGGCTCAACAGCTACAGCAGGAGCTTCGCATGCACTTTCCATGCCAACACAGGAAATTTCTGTATGCTGCGAGCTCCTGCCTTGATCCCCGGTTCAAGAAACATGTGTTTTCAGATCAGCAGGAGTGAACAGAGGTCCAAGAGAGCTGAACGCCAAGAATGAAATCCCTAGAGCCACTCTCAGTTGAAGACCAATCGAACACCCCTGAATAAACAACATCATGTTTCTCGTTTTTGGCGAACTTTGACTCAAAATTAAAAGTCTATAAAACCACCACATCTAACCCCTGCTGTAATATGCCATGCTGAGACACATGCTTAGCAACTTAGAAATTCACAGCTAAAATGGCCCTTAAGCTGAATCCATCTTCTTCCATGGTCTTTTCATCAGAAAGGAGGCCTGTTAGCAGAAAGGTGGAGAAGTTAGAGAGATGGATCTATACATGGATCTGGCCATGGATGGCTAAAGTGAGAAAGAGAATGTAAAGCAATTGTCTATATAATCGGAGAAGAAGGCAGGAAAATTTTGAACACCTGGACTTTTCCAGAAGCAGAAAGAGACAAAGTAGCTCCTGTGCTAGAAAAGTTTGATGAATACTGTACTCCAAGAACAAATCTTACTCTTGAGAGTTGAGAGATATAGATTCAACACAGTTCTGCAGAGAGATAACCAGACAATTGATGAATACTTTACAGAGATAAAGAAGATCAGTAAAAACTGCAAGTTTTTAGTTTTAGTAAAGAGTTTTACGGCACTTGCAACACAATAAGGTCATATAAGTGCCGAAGATTAGAGGTGTTACAAGAGAGGAACAAACACAAAATAGAAGGAGGAGAGATCAGGACGATAGACGTTTGATAGGAAAGAAGAAGCAAACCACACCAGAGCACCCGCCAACCACCCACTGCAAGTTTGGAAGTCTGGAAAACGAACTACTCCGAGACAGAATCCTTGTCAAAATAACCTCCCAGACACTAAAGGAAAGGATGCTAAGGGAGCAGGATTTAACTTTAGAAAAAGCACTAGGCATATGCAGAGCTGAAGAGCAATCCAAGACAGGGCTTCAAGTCATGGACCCCAAAGGTGCAGGCTGTGTGGATGCTCTACATACACAGAAATCAGAAAGAAGAAAGGAGCAAAACCAAGAAACACATGTACAAAATGTGGGGCTACATACAATTCACGAACTTGTCCTGCATATGGAACAACATGTAAGGTTCGCAGAAAACCTAACCACTGGGCAAAGATGTGCAGAAACAAGTTAGATGAGAAAGTATCAAAGCCACAAAGCAAGTGGAGGACCAACAAGCACAGGTCGAAGAACAAAAAACATGATATCCATGAGGAAGAAGAAGCTACTTCAAGTGATGAAGAAGAATTCTCAATCACCAGTTTGAACCGTGAAGGAGACAACAGAGAAGAAAGCTTCACAAGGATCAGAGCAAAGGTACCAGAAAAAGACGACAGTACCGCCAGGATCAAAATGAAGCTGGACACCGGTGTAAGTGCAAACATACTAACACTGAAGTCATTCAGACAGATGTACCCAGAGAAGGTCACAGAAGATGATGAAATCATAAACACCAGTTTTGTGAAACAGAGCTTCGCAAAACTAACAGGATACAGTAGTGAGCCAATAGAACAGAAAGGCACTATCACAGTAAGCCTGAAAAGAAGCCACAAAGGTTCTTCATTGTTAAGTCGAATGGTCCAAACATCCTGGGAACAAATGCGTGGAGGGAGCTAAATCTAATCAAAGTCATGTTTCATATCAGGAGCAAAGATATAAAGTTTGCTTTTCTTGAAATAAAGTTTCCACTGTTCCAGTTCCAACAAAACAAAACTAAACAAAAGAAGCAAGGAGAGGAATGCAGGATAAGAGAGAGAGAAAAAAAAAGGGGGGGGGGGGGGGCTGCGTGCTGCCCTGCTCTTCACACGCAAGCCAAGGTCACTTGCCATGGCTTCACATCGACCGCGGAACCTCTTGTCTGCCTTGTCAGCTTCGATTTGTTCAGTTGAAAACCGATTAGTAATCGATTGCCAAATTTTTCTATTAGGCAAAGGCCTACTGCCAACCACTCCATCACCAAAAATATGAGTTTACCGCTAAATCCTCCCCAAAAAATGGAGTTTGAGGGGGGAAAAAATGAGTTCCAGAACCCCAAAAGATCAAGATTACCTAACAAATTACAAATCAGATTTGTTCTTCGACAGGCTAAAAATAAAATGGAGAGCTCCACCATTACTGTAATGGTTGGAAAGCCTTTTTAATGATCTGCACATGGACTTCAAGTTTTGCACCCATTACAAACAGCTTATGTCTGAACTGTGCAGGCTTGGAGGTGTCAGATTTATTGTGTCTGAGAGATACATCTCTCACCGGTGGCTCTCTGCTTTTGACAGGGCCATGGATACAAGGAGGCTTCTTGATGTGTACGTACTGTTTTATTTTGCTTTTGTGCCTGAGCACGAAGAAGCTGCATATCGCAAGGTGTACGGGGACATACTAAAGGAGCTCTCCTCTGCTAAGGCATGTCAGCAAGCCTGAGCAGTTGTTCTTACTTTAAGAGGAAAGGCGAAGAGCAAATCCACTGAAGGAAAAGAGAGGGAAAAGAGAATTATTGACAAGCTCTTCAGAAATCAGCGTAGAAGCATAGTGATCTTGCATCTTTACCTGAGTGTCCTGCAAACGGTTAAGGTTTATGTTCTGACGTTCCAGAAGAAGGAGTGCCTGGTGCACGGGCTGCATATAGAGCAGGAAAAACTGGCAAGGAAGTCGTTGGCGTGCTTTGCTAGGCCAGAAAGCTTAGTACAGTGGAACTCGGATTTAACGAGCTCGGATTCAACGAGAACTCGGATTCAACGAGAGGAGATAGATTCCCCGTTTTTTTCTTCTTTAAAATCAATAAAAAATAACCCGGATTCCACGAGCACTTAAATCAGCAAGCTCGGATTCAACGAGGTCGCTTCCAGGGGGAACAGCCCCCACAGACTTGGCTTCGCTTATTTTTCTCCCAGAACGAACTTTATCTATTCCTGAAAACCATCCATTGCACCTGCATCGTGAACTATTGTTCACTTAGCCGATGGAATGCGACCAATCAGCGGCCTTTTTTCACACCAACACATGCGTTGTTGGCACGTGCACGTGTCTACTCTGGCGTGTGTCGGGGTCGGATGGGCGGCCAGCACATGTGTGACTGTGTCGGGGAGGGGGGGGGGGGGCACTAGCGGTCCGGGCGGTTAACGTCGCAGATACAAACGCGTCACACTGTCTTTTTTTCCCCTCAGCAACTGATCAATATTATATAGGCTAGTATTGTGACGTAGATCTACGAAATGAATTGAGCGTTGGTTTATGGAATCAAAAGTTGCCGTATGCTAGGCTCTACACAGCAACACAACTTTTTGGCAAATAATCGAGATGACACAGGCATGCATTTGAACGAATTGGTCTTTATTTACACAGCTCATAATATGCAGACATTTCATGCTTTACTTTTTACTTCTCTTTACACATTATGTGCTGAGTGCCTGTAATAATCTACACAAAACCTCGTGTTTTTGCTAAAACCAACACTCGGATTCAACTAGGTTTTAGATCAGGCCCGGCGACCTCGCTGAATCCGAGTTCCACTGTATCGCTCTCTGTGAAGGACCTTGTGGACTTTACTCCAACTGAAGAGCACTTCATGGGTGGAAAAGACATCTATGTGGGCAGGACGGTCAGGGAAATGCTGTCTGCTGATAGCAATTTGTCTTTGAGGAAAGACATTTACCAAAAGTTCAAGTGAGCCTACCAGGCATCATCAAAAAAAATATTACAGAAGCTGCCCCTGGGAAATCAGTTTCTAGTGTCAGTGTCTGCCACGGATCCCAGTGGAGACTGTAGTGTCAGCAAACTCAACGCCTTGGTGTCCCACAAGGGGTTTGTGCTGACTGATGATGAAAAGGAGAAGGCTCTTTTGGAATGCAGGAGTTATTCTGTTGACAGAGAGCTACCTCATTTCAATAGTGATGTATGTGTGTGGTGGAAAGCTGTTGAGAACATGTATCCATGTCTCGGAAAAGTCGCTATACTGCTCTTTGTAGCTTTCATGGCCCTTTCGTGGAGAACTTCTTCAACCACATGAAGGATATTGTTGACAGCAAGGCTGGGTCCATGGATATCTCAACATTCAGTGCTCACCAAAGTGTGAAGTATTACCTGCACGCTGTGAACAAAACAGCAGTTACTCATTTTCATTGGCCAGATATCCTGCACACCAAAGTTAATAGCAAACTTGTAGTGAATATGATCAACTCAGCATCTGTCTACAAGGCAAAAATGAAAGCCACAAGAGAAGAGCTGCAGACAGATTTGGACAGCTGCAGATAGGTGCTGCCACTAAAAGAGTGAAAGAGAAAGCTCTGAGGAAATGCCTTCAGAAGCATCAGCAGAAGGCATTGAAGAAGAGAGCACCTGCTGTCCCCTCCTCTTCATCAAGCCAAGAAGAGGAAACTGCAGAATTAAAATGCTACCCCAGTCCACAACTCATCCCTATGCCTGCAATGTAAACTATCTTGGTGAGTTTGGATAACTTAATTTGTTGCTTAATAAATTCCGAAAAATCCTTGCATACTAAATCTGGCATCCTTGCAGGAAAGAACAGAAGAACGTTCAACCAGATGTGCACTGGCACAATCAGTGGAAGGACCCTCACCAACATTTTGGAGAGAGCAACGGAGCATCAATGGACATGTCTGGAGTGCAGGGGTGTTGCTTCCTGAAACAATGAACAATGAATGAATTTGTTGCTTTGTAGTTTTTCTAGGTAGTGATGAAGCATGCACATTCTGGTTTTGTTCCCAGGAGGAGCTTTTACTGACAAAGTATACTTTTCCGTTTACCAATTAAGGCCTGGCTAAAGTTAAATAGTGGCTTTACTTGGTGTGTGAATCTCAATCTTTTTTTAAATTTTAGGCTCAGAAAGGCCAAATTTTAGCTCTTCAATTGAACATTTTCTTCAGCTTCCGAGGAGGCTCCCGGAACCCAATCAGGGCGTTGCCCCAGACCCACTAGGGGCCTCCATTGTGGGATTTTGCTGTCAGAAGCACTGATTACAAAAGTATTTGGCAGGTTTGCATCATAAATTTTCACCATACTTGACCTTGCATTTGCCATTATAGTTTTCTGCCAAGTGATCTACGTAATGTGCCGGTAGTTTTAAATGCTAGGCATACAGGTGAGATTAGGCGCATGTCAAAATAAAGAGTCCAATATACTTCCGCCCATTAGGCAATTTTTATTGATTTTTTTTATAATCAACACCTTGTATCCATTTAAGAAGGCATTTCTATGAGGATTTTACTGAATAATGATAATGGAAGGCACAAAAAATGTAAATTTGCAGTTTCCAAGAACACTCAAGCTTTGGAAGTAACCAAACTTTGATAGTCATTTTCTCGCTAATTTTACCTCCGATAAATGTTGTTTTTTTACCATGAGCAAAACAAATGAGCAAACTTCAAGACGATACCAGTAACTCCAAATGCCTAAAAATCGAAAGAACACCTGATTCCACCGCATCATGACACAAATGAAAGAATCCAACATCCAGGAAGAGGTCACCTCTGTTCTCCCGAGCGCCCCGTAAACAGATGTCGTATGGCCCGTATCTCGGCGGGCGACATCGGCCTGGCATCGGACATCAGCTTGATCATGAGCTGGCGGCTAGAGCCAGCGGAGGTGGTGGAGGAAGTAGAGGGCTGGGCCTGGGCGCCCGAGGGCACAGAGCAGTCAACACTGCTGCCACTGCTGCCCTCTGGCAGCTCTCCCTTCATGTACGCTGCGTCGTCGGCCACTTCCCTGCTTCTGTCAATAGGCACGCTGGGCACCACTTGGTCAGTCTCACAGGTCATCATGGCTTTCCTGGGGAACAAGGAAATCAAGTTTACAGTAGGTACAAAGAAAAAGTTAATACCTTGTCAAAATAAACCATCTGCTACAAGCCAGCCCAATGTTCAAGGCACTTAGAAAAATATTGGCCCAAACCTTGGAAGGGAGACCCAAAATTCTATGGGAGTCTGGAAGACATGCAGTTTGCTGATCAAAATTTTGTTTTAAATTTTGGTAGCAGGAAGTAGTTTTCGTGTAGCAGATGATTTTGAACGAGCATCTAAACTTACCCACAATGTTTTTCCTCAGCCACTACAGTCAAGAAGTCGGTGATCATAACATGTCAAGATAAACGGGCTCTGTTTTTAGAAATTTTCAATAATAGCGATGATTTTAGCAAAGACATTGAAGGCTGCAACTCTGATGTAGATTTAGAGTTCATAGTTAGTAGTGAATTAGCAGAGAATTATACATTTAGAACTTGAAACATCAGGGCCAAGCACGAGTTCCGTGGCAATCGCCTAAGGGAACCAAAAGGTTGTGCTGGATCTAGGTCCAGTACTAGAATTAAACCTACAAAATAAAGAAAGGTATAATTAGATTCTGATCCTATGATAAAAGAGAAGGAACTATGAGTAGATTTAGAAGGCAATTTATAACTAAATACAGTATCAGTTCTAGTGCAAGGCAGCCTGGCGAGACAAAACACTCAAAGGGGAAGAAGATATGAACCATTGCCGCACAGTTTGTGACATTCCCCTTAGCACTGAACCCTGCTTTTCTAAAATTTCATGCAGAAATGAACATTTCTGCTTCAGAAAACTTGTAGGATATGTACCTTTACTACACCTCTGTTTGGACAAGAACTAGAAAAAACTCTGCAGGTGTCAAAATGTTCTCCTTTTATGAAAGGTTTCTTTGTCTTTTTTGTTGCATTGAAATGTTATATTTCTGGAGTTTTTCTGTAGTTCTAATATGGTGCTAGTGGTTCAATTCTTGTGAACTTAAAAAATGCCCAGACTCCAGCGTTTGTGTTTCTGAAAATAACCAGGACTCTAGTGATTCAAAACAGTGGGAGCTTAAGCAGTATTATCTCAAGCGGAGACTACTGTATCATCTAAACTCAGCCTTGAATGCCATCACCGCTTTCCTGTCAAAAAAAAAAAATTAATTTCAAAATGACACATTCTGGCTCAGGTTAGTAAATGTAGACAACACAGAGCCTATTGTACCAGCTGATAGGTGTTAAATCTGAAAGTCTCACCTCATAAATAACCTTACAAGGTTGAAGAAAGTATTAAACACGACATAAACGAACAATTACGGATGAGCAAAAAGCATACCATTTGCCGATGGTGGTCTCAAGGTCATCCACGACCTGGCTGGCTGTCATGCGAGTCTGAGAGTCCAGAGTGAGCAGACGGTGGATCAGCTGCTTGGTGTCCTCAGTCACACGGCCGTCGCTGCAGGGAGGGGGGCACAAGAGAATCAGTGGTAACTTTTCAGTAAAGACAAGCACATCAATGGCCTAACAGTTAGGCTGCTGGGCTCAAAACTAAAAGGTAGTAGGTTCAAACCCTGTCAGGGGTCTGAGATTGTGTTCGTGTGAAAGGCACTTTACATGGAACTTCCTCACTTCACCCTGGCGGCAATGGGTATCTGGCTGCAAACAACAAAAGATCTTGATTAAGTGCAGAGGGAAAACAGAACTGCCCAAAACTTTTGAGTAAACGGAACTCAAGTCGAACCTGCTCTAACAGCCAGCTGTCAAAGACAATCACCTCGTGGTGACCTAGATAAAACTCTTAAAAACAAAACGGCAAAGGGCAGAACCTCTTAAAGCTATAGACGTCTTAAGCTTACGGCCACACTTGGCCGAATTTTGTTTCAGATACACTACACAATAATAATAATAATAAAACAATAATAATAATAATGAATAGCATTAATGCAGCACATTTACACTGCTCAGTGTATGACTCTTTCCAGTCCATTTCCATAATTTACTTAAAAATGTTCCATGAGCATTGTACCGGATGCGTATTGCGGATGGGATCAGATCGGGTTGGATCGATCGCCCGACTCGTTGCCTGAAAACAAACTGAGAAGACAAATCGGGCGATCAGTTTGTGCCACGATAGCCGCTTTGAGCCCTCAATCTGGCTAGCAAACCGACCAGATCCGACCCGATTGTGCCAATGGGCACCAGGTATCACAGTCAATGGGATATCACATTTTAAAATTACTCCTATACTATTGTGTTATGATACCATTGTCTTGAATTTTACATAAAGTCAGTAAGGGTCATTTAGTAAAGATTAAACCAATATTTCCTCTTGATGGACTTTACTGATACCCAAGATCTTGTTTCCAGACATTGAAACCGGCATGATAAAATTGTAACTAACACCATGTTCTTAGTTTGAGTTTAGTTTTAATAAGAGTTTTAAGGGGGGGCTACACCCCCAAAGTCAAAATTCGGCTCAAAATCATGGAATTTGAGTTGTAGGCATTTGTAGCTTCCTCAGCCTCTCCTACAACTATTTCATCGCATAAGAACCCCCAAAAACCGTATTTTTTCCCATACCGGGAAAGTTTGTGACCGACATTTCCTCATAAAGTCAGTATTTTATTTTTCTTTATCAGCCGTTTTCTCAAAACCGACTTTTCTCTATACTTTTTTAAATAACTCCACCATTTTTCAGCCAATCTTCATGAAATTTTCACAGCATGAAGAGAAGAGGTAATACTAAAAATCTGTCCGTTGAATTTTTGATATATGGAATAGATTTTTGTTGGTGGTGTCAGGAGTGTGGATTTTCACGGATTTTTCGCAAACTTGAATGCTACCTCAGGAAAAAATTCATTTAAAATTTTCTAATTCGTTTAGGAAAAAAACAACAGACAAATTTTAAGATCTAATGTTTGTAAACACGCATGCAAAAAAACAATCAATTTCCATGAGCAATAAGTGCGGTATTCATTACGTAAGACATGTCAATAAAATCCAAAATGGCGGCGTATCCATGGAAACTAAACTTTTTTCTCAAATTTGATTGCGGATTTTAAGACTCCTTACTATGCTTGTTATATGTGTGAAATGTGATAAAATTCGGTCCAGTAATAAGCGAGATAGCCTCCAGGTGTAGCCCCCCCCCCTTAAGGTGTTTGCACCACAAATAGATCATATAAGCGGCCAAGATTTGACGTGTTACTTGAGAGTAATATACAAAGAGAAGGGGGGGATGACAAGGATGTTTGATAGGAAAGAAGGAGCAAACCATATCAGAGTACCATTCAACCACCTACCATCATTTTCTGAAGCACAAAAATATCAGTAGTTTTCACACTGAAACATGTAACTATCTAATTTTGTTCGAGTCTCATTGTCAACTAAACCTGGTAGAGTGGGTGGTTGGCAGGTGCTCTAGTGCAGTTTGCTCCTTCTTTCCTATCCAACATCTATCCTCCTTATATCTCCACCTTCTTTTCTTTGCAGGTTACTCATTAGTAACACCTCTAATCATGGGCACGTATATGACCTTATTGCTTTGCAAGTGCCATAAAACTCTTACAAAAACTAAAAATGTAGTATGACAAATACTTACTTTGGAATGGTAAACTCTGCAGACTTGATCTTGCGAAACAGTTCCTGGGGCATGCAGTCGTAGAATGGGAACTGTCCATAGAGCATGGTGAAGAGAACCACACCAAGCGCCCAAATGTCACTGGGTTTGCCGTAGTACGGTTTGCCTGAAACAGATCATAAATCGTTCTGCCATAATACTGTTTGCCTGAAACCGGCTATAAATCACTATGCCATAATACGATTTGCCTGAAACAGATTATAAATCCTTCTGCCATAATATGGTTTGCCTGAAACAGATTATAAATCACTCTGCCATAATACAGTTTGCCTGAAACAGATTATAAATCGGAAGAATTTGATGGCATTAAAGGTCTAGTTGTTAGGCTCCCAGACTCTCAACCGCTAGGTTTGGGGTTCCAATCACGTCAGGGGCCCCAGCATTGTATCCTTGGGAAAGGTACTTTACACAAATGTTCCTCACTTCACCCAGGTGGGAATGGGTACCTGGCTATAGACAGGGAAAGATCTTGTCAGTTTGTAGATGTTTGAGCACTTAATTCTCTGCTTGCATTGTATGCTTCCTGGGAAGCCGAGAATGTCTCCGAATCTGGGGTCTACTGGGGTAATAATAGTTGCAAGACGCATAAACGTGCTGTAGAGTGTGATATCCACTATATAAATGAAGCTATTACGATTTTAACAATTACAGTTTGAGCCATACCATTGTTTGCCTGAAACAGACTAAACATTCCACAAAACTGCAGTAATATTTCAAAATCATTCGTTACCTTTAAATCACTCTTCTTTTTCCATTAGTCACATCCCTTACCATCAGCTATGGACCCTGAGGAATGCTGTCAGCTCAAAGAAGCTCTGTTTTACCATGCGTCACCACACAGAGGAAACAGGCTCTAATCTTAGCTTATCTGATCTGATCTTACCACTGAGCACATCAGGGCTGATGTAGGCTGGGCTGCCCCTCTGGTCTCTCAGTTTGTCCTTCTCTGAGCTCAGGTGTTTGCCCAGGCAGAAGTTGGTGATGGTCACTCTCCATGTGCGACGGTCCACTATCATGTTGCCCAGCTTCAGGTCACGGTGAACAATATTCCTCTGGAAAAGCAAAAGTTGTTTGTTTGAGCAAAGAGAAGCACATCGGCACAATAACGGTCGTGTAGTGCAGGAGAAAAGCAAGCCAGACAGACAGAAACAACAGAGGGAAAAGAAGTAGGACCTACCAGTGGCATCCTCCTACCAGCCGCAAAAGTTGTTTCTTAGTTTTTGTTGCAGTAAAAGTTTTACAGCACTTGCGACACAAGGTTGTATAAGTGCCAAAAATTTCAAGGTGTTACTAGAGAGTAACATACAAAGAATAGGAGGAGAAGAGATAGGGATGACAGACTCCCACGCACATTCTCACATACAAATAAAATTTACTGGCAAAGGACAGTGTTGAACAAAAGTGTCTTCGGACATGAATTACCTTGTGCAGCTGTTCCACAATTCGAGCAATGTCCCAGAAAATAATCAGGGCTTCTTTCTCTCCCAGCTTCTTCTCTTGGATGACGTGGTGTTGAAGGTTGATGAGAAAATGTGAATCAGCATCGTAATCATGCGGCATCAGACAGTCGACCACAAGACACAACCGCTGAATTTCACACTGGCTCTTAGAATCCCAGGCCTTGTCCTGGCAACAAGAGAAGATACAGGTGTAACAATATGGGATATATCAAGATGTCATGGGAGGGGGGGGGGGGTACTTTGGTAATACTTTGACAGCATTTTCAGTAAGTCAAACAAGTGTTGAAGATTAGAGGTAACATACAAAGAAAATGAGGGAAGATCAAGATGATAGATGTTCCATCCCTCCATCATTAGATTGTGTGCAAGACTTTTTGGCCAACTGGAGCAGAGTGCTCCTGACGTTTCAAATATCTATTTCTTCAGTGTCAGGCATAATCAGGCCAAGTCAATACCAGCAAATTTTTCACAAGAAGCAATGCACTGCGTACACAAGATAAAAAATAAAAGTAAAAGCTTAGTCACCAGATTTGGTAAACATGTTTATGAGATATTAAGTATTTACAAATGCTAGATATTTCCACATCTTCAGGGGGACCTAAATAAGATTTCCACATCACACATGGCACTGGAGACCAAATTGAAAAAGAAAAACAGGTAGACCAATAGACAGTTATAAGAGTAAGATCAGGGATGAGGCAACCATTCAGGGCCTGGATGAGTCAATGCTGGCAAAAATGGCCAGGGACAGACAAGTGTGGCTTCAACTGCTCTCTGCCTTGTGTACCTGACGGTACCGGGAGGGGGGTTCCAAAAAAGGAAAAAAAGGTGTTTAACTTAACTCTTTATCTCCGCCAAGCCGCGGTCGGAACCACTGTGCCGGTGAGCCCCAGCGGCTCGGGCACATTCCTTTATGAAAACTTCGACATCAAATTACTTTTCGGCAAATTGCCGAAAAACAGGTCTCTTTTATTAGGTAGCATAAACACGGCATCGCGGGCACTCGCAGCCTTCCGAGCCCGTGGTTTCGGTGAAATCGGGGTAATTCAGATCACTGCTACTTCATTCTTTCGCTATCAAACACCAAATGCTGTATACTTTGTAAAAGTTCACCTTTTCCTCATTTCAATGGTGTGAGTTGTTTATATGTCCGATTATCAGGAGCTGGAGAATCGCCATGGAAAGCGAAGCCCCTCGCGATCGGAATGCGTGTTCCGCCTGTTCAAAAATTGATATGCGTGCATTCAAATGCTTCGAGAAAAGATTGATGATTGAATACCGTCTTTTCATTGGCAGAGAACTGTAGAGCTTTGAAAGGGCTTTCCCGTGGTATATTTTTGGCCTTTGGCGTAAAAATATCCCCAAAGTTTTCAAAGATCATTTTTTACACGAAATATGTAAAATACCGGCTCAAAAAAGGTACCATTTGAAAGATCACTTCATTTTCTATTGGAATAAAATAATAAGTTTGGAATTATTTTGCATCAATTTGGCAGGAGCACTCAGTACACAACAGTATAGAGCCGACTCGCTCGCCGCCGGGGGCCGGTGGGGCGCCAGCCGAATAAATGCTCTTTTTGTTGAAATCGTGTTTGCAGCAATAAAATACTGACTTGTAATGATCTCATTGTCTTGAAAAAGATTAGGCTCCAAATCTATGTTATAGTGATTGTACTCTGTTAATGTGGAGGTGTTTGGTGCACTTGGTACTCTTTTTAAGTCTGTCAAACATGGGGTTGCAGCCAGTTAATGACTTAAGCAAATTTGATATTTAAAACAGCTACCATTTTCTTAAAAATTGACTGAGAAGTTAAAGAACGGTATCAAAATTCTCAGGAGATATAGAACTTTCATATGGAACAAATAAATTTGGCATACAGCTACTTTGAAAATTTAGTTTCTGGTACCTACTTTTATCGGGAGTTCAATCATTACATGAAGAACTATCAAAATAGGCTGACTGGTTTTGATTTAATGATCCATTTAGAGATGTTTTTGTCATTTTCAGATTTAGTACCAAAATAGTGGGTTTACCCCCC